>NW_009912491.1:43732-44802 GCF_000696875.1 Nestor notabilis | reverse complement strand
TCCCTACAGATACATTAGGCTATCTGTGAGGAGCCAGAAGCGAGATGCAGTCTTGTGTAAAGGATGCTCTGAGAATGAGGCACCTCTGGAATTCCACTGACACTCAGCTGTGAGACTTCAAAAGAGCTCTAAGTGGTACATACGCTGTCTGCTGGCCTTCTGCACAGGGAGTCATCCACACTAACAGACATATGCTTGTGAAGAAACAGACTATGGAGATGATACAGTCAGTTTCCTTTTAACTGTGTCTAAGTCTGAAATTCCCACATTTTACAGATGGTAGATGTGGGCTTTTCATACTGAAACGAGTATTCAACACAGAATCTCCCCAGTTCTATCCCCAAGTCTCATAGTGTATTTGGTGGTGAGTGGGTTGGTTGGGTTTTTGGTGCGGGAGGTTTGGTTGATTTTTTTTCTCTGTATGAACACGTAGAAATCCAAATTGATTTTTTTTTTCTTATGCTCTTAAAGAACGTCTAATTCTCAGGGCTAGAGACTTAGTGATCTTCAGACCCCAGAGTACCATAAAGTCTCAAAGACAGAAACCAAGTAAAAAGATTTCCACATTTTTTTTCAATTGTATGATTTTAAATCCAATTTCCTTTGCTAGGCAATACAGAATACTCTAGTGAGTAGTCATAAAATATGAGGGTTATAATAGAGAGTTTTCACCAGTCATGCATGTTTACAGAGAGAAATGGACAAACCAAGTGCAGTAATTTTCTACAAGAGCAGTACATTAGCTGGTCTGCACATGTTCATTGATTCACCTGTTTTACATTGGCCTCAGTCATTCTTCTGTTCAAGTGGTAAAAACCAACACCAACTCAGTGTAATGTCATGGCACCAATATAGTCCCTCGGAAAATCTCAAATTGATGCCTGTTACCTACCACAAGAACGGGGCCCTTGCCTAAAGGGGGAGCTATGGGAACTCCAGCAGTGGAAACAATTGCTAATATACAGGCTAGACGATAGCTGCCCCTTGGAGCTGCCCTACAGCAGGCAGTGCAGGCAGCACAAGCAGCCTCCATATTCTTAATCTGAAGCCTAGAAGCATCTGGAAAAAGC
>NW_009912491.1:18317-43701 GCF_000696875.1 Nestor notabilis | reverse complement strand
TTAGAAAGGCACCATCATGCCTGCTGCTTATCTGCAGGAATCTCCTGGGAGTGCTTCTTCCTGCATAAACTGTAATTACAGGGGCCTAATCAGTAAATTCCATGTTATGTTTCATCTCGTTAAATGTCTGTTACTTTCAATCCTTCCCTCTCAGAATAGATCTGAGTGAATGTAGAAACAAAATAAGTGAAGAAATAAGCAAGGGCTCCCCTTTAAATGGAGTGGGCTTATTTCCAAGGCCACACAGAGAAAGAGAGGGACATAGTACTGTAAACGAACTACAGCTTCAGTCACCCAATACATCTGCAGCAACTGTTTTGGCACCATGTATTTGAGCCAACAAAGGTTTTATTAAACATCATTTGTATATGCAACTTCTTTTTTTCATGACCTACACAGAGGCTACTATGATATAGTGGCTGTATGTGGACTGGGGAGAAGTTTCAATTATAGAAGCTCTCTCTACATTTAAAAAAAATATTTGTTAGTCTTCTGTCTGCCAGTCTAGTGAAGCAGCCAATTTGGAAAAGCACCTTGTATGAATACCACAGCAGGCTCCAAGCACTACTGGCATCTTCCATCATTTAGCAAGGCATAAAGTCCCCAACTGCAAAACCAGCCCATCCACAACGTTATGTTATGTAATACCTGTTTGCATATACTCTGCATTACATTGAATCCCTGAGGAACAGGTTTCTCTACCATGTTTAGCTGCTGCAGTTTGGAAGGCAATTCCAGCTCTCAAAAACAAATTAGAAAAGGAAGCTAATATTTATTTTGTTCCCTTATAGATACCCACCTTTCAAACAGTTTGTCACAGTTCAACCAAAACACACAGCAAAGGAAGGAGAGCGGTTGGGGAGAGTTTGACTGAAGATTTTTTTCCAAGATTTCATTTTTTTACATTTACTTGATAGGGTATTTTAGTGTTGCAAAATAAATTCAATACTCAATTCAAACAGAAATGAGTCTCAGACACATCAGATACATACTGGGAACAGATTTCTGAGAATTTATTTTTCAGCAAGTTTTTAGAAAAATCTGGCCATGTTGCCAGTGGTATCTCAACTCTCCCATCTCTTTCATGGGGTTGCACATTAGTCATAATCTTGAACCCATCTGTGGAACAACCTCCACTGCCTGAATAGATCTGAATCTACATCTTTCAGGTGAATGCTCCAATGTCTCCTGTGAAGCTGTCCTACGAATGTTTAATAGTAATTTCACACTCCTAGTACCAGCAAATCCTTCCATAATCAGACTGCATCTGTGGCCCCTTTATTGCTGTCCCATGCCCTTTTCCAAGCCTAAGAGGGTACAAAATGAAGGTACAAATCTCAAACAGAGTCTCACTGAGACACCCTGCCAACCTGAACTGCACCTGGAAAACAGCGAGACAAAGTGAGCTAACCCTCAGCAATTTGCATTTAAAAAGTGCTTAGCTCATGTTATGCCACTCAGTACACATTCTAGTTGATGTGTACTAAAGCTGACCTTTATGCCTCTGATATTGTAGAAACCAACACCTTCAGATTTCATCATGCTCAAACCAGAAGTCTAATTCAGATGTCATTCAAAATATTCAGTGCTTCAGTACACCAGATAAGTCATTCACTGTTCTTCACTCAATATACAACATTTCTGGTGATTTTTATTTCCCCTATAGCTTTGCTTTCTCTTGAAGCTCCCAGCTCAAGCCCATATAGCCAGCTAAGCACACAGTCAAATGTGTCTTATGTAGACAGTACAAAAATATCTTCCATTTCACTACACTTTACACCCCTGTACTTGGTGTAACCCTTCTATACACCAGAATATGAAACAGCTCATCAGGGGATATTATACAAATGGCATTTGTATACAAATATTATGCAAAGTAGCAGACAAACAATCCAGATAACCCCATCAGATCAGTTACTTTGGAGCTAATCAGCATATAGAAATACTCCTGGGGATCTAAGAGGATCTCCTCAATAATCAGAATTTCCCTGGCTGAATTGCTCATAGGAAATATTTCTGGAGTGAGAAATTCAAACAGATTCCAAAAATCCTTGAATACTACGTGGTTATTTTTCTATATCTGGCACTTAGCCTGGTAAGAAATAGTAGTTGCAACATAAAGCCCAGAGAACGTTTTTCTACTTTGCTTAGTTTTGCATTTACATATTCATTCTGGAACTAAAAATGATGAAGCAAGACTGATATGGGACTCCACCCATCTCCACTTCTTATCATATTTGTAAAGTCACAGAAGTGATTACTCAGAAGGACTGCAGTGCGTGCAGGTGGAATCCATCCTTCTGAGCCCACCTCCATTACCATTCAAACCAACAACCATTAGAAAACAAGTAATTGAAAAACCATGTCCAAGGGTCCAATTCTGCACTCACAGATGCCTCAACAGCTTTGAGGGATATAATCGGGATTAAACCTTGTGAATGCAAAAAAGAAACTAGCCTGTGGACATGTTTGCAACAGTAACTTTCATCAGAGGCACAGAATTGCTATTTGGTTATTGATTATTGGATACTTTTCACATTCATTACAACAAAATTCAAAATGGTAGGCATGTAAAAAATAAAATGGAGCCAGACTAGTGAGAAATTGTCACAAATAGCAGCACAAAAGCACGGAACAAAGCAAAGTTGTGCTGAGAAGTTCTTGGTACAGTTATCCTGATGCCAAGACTCACAATCGTATTCGCCATTATATATGCAAATATTTATTTCACAAATAAAGCAGCCACAATAACACAATTGTTTTTGACACCAGCAACAGGTTTCTTTGCTTTCTCCCATGATTTACAGCAGTCTCCCTCACTTTCAGACATGAAAAAAAAGTAATCAATTTGCTCAAGCTTATTTGAACTGCGCTTAGACACAAGCTGTCCTTTCTTACACTACATTACTCCAGCTACTATCAGGCAGTACTTCAGATGCTTTCATTCAGCAATAACAAGTCTTTCATTTTCTGTATTCTCATTCAAAATATTAGCCATAATTCCCCTCCTAAAAAAGAAAGTAAAAAGATTCTGTCCACCATGAAAAGGCTAAATAATGCCTAGGCAAATTGAGTTGCATTCATTTTCCATTTAATTTCATTGCTTTCCACTGCTGCTATTTAGGATTTACTTAAATAAGATAAAACCCAGCACACACTTCTAAATGTATAGAATGCATTTGAACATAATTGATGAGACCTATAATTAATATGCAAATAAATCATAGGTATGAAGTAATATTAGGCATGGATTGACTTCATACCCAGAGACATTTGCTCCATTTAAAGAAGCGCAAGTCATGCGTTAGACTTGTGAGGACCCAAAATGTCCCTGGCTGTCCAGAGTGTGATGGCTTCCACAAGTAGCACGTGTAGGTAGGACCTATTTTACCACAGTAGTATTACAAGTTGTTGAACATTCTGTGTCAAATCAGGAATGAAGTCTCCTGCCAATGATAAAGACCACAAAAAACCCCCAAAAAAAACTAGTCCCCATTCAGCTTCTGCTCAGTACTGTAACTAGGATACTATTAGAGCATGTCTACACTGTGGATTGCAGGCTGGCCAGGGATGCCAGCGTTAGTGGTAAATAAAGTAACAGATTACCAGAAATTCTCTAGCTGAAGTAACTGCAGTCAGCATTCATGACTATAATGCCAGAGTGGCTGGACTGCTGCTAGTACTTCAGCAAATTTGCATAAATCAAGGATGGTATTGCTCCCCAAATGCTGTAGTCTGCTACGGAGGAGTCCTAATTGCATCTTTTGATTTCCCTACCCAGCTGATTGCAATAAACTGAATGTTAGGTGTTATTAGACAGGGACAGAGTTCAGGAAATAGAATGGTGCAACCTGACGCAACCACATCTTAAATATCCATGTGATATCTTACACATGCGCACACTCAAAAAGGGTACAATACCAGCGGAAAAGAGTCACGTAGTACAGGAATTAAAGGCTATTAAATGAAGCTAAGACATGGTAGGTTCTAAGCAAAGACAAAGAGATTATGGATATATCACACAATTTCTAGTTAAACTATGGCACAGGTAAATTCTTGACAAAGGATGTTGAAGATACTGAACTTTCTGCAAGTTTGAGGGGAAACTTGCACAAGTTAATGAAAGAGAAGCCCCAAAATGTTCTTAAATAATAGAAGCTATCTCTGCTGCAAAAGCCTTCAAGCTGCAAATTACTGCAAAGCCGTTGAGAGTGTTTGGATCAAGTATTCCTACATACTTGCCCTATTCAAAATTCCTTAGGCATCCACTTCCGATCACTGCTGCAGACAACAACTAGGCAAGGTGAGCATTTAGTCTGGAACTGTATAGCTGTTCTTACGTTTATGTCCTTACAGTAGAATCCCTGTAGGGCAGGCTATCATGACACTAGTTTACAACCCAGAATGATCAAGCGGAGCTGCAGAGATATGATCAGTATGGGCTGTAACACAGAGTCCATACCCAAAGTAAATTAGTGAGTAGCCAGGAAGCCAGGAAAATTTGCCAGTGCTAAACTCAGCCCTGCTGTGACTGGATGGCTTTTGGCACCTCAGCAAAAAAAGTGGTGGATTTCAGCCATAAATATGCTGAGTTTATGAAACAGATCAGTAGGAAACATTTTAGGTGTCCAGCTTTGATACAATGAGAGCACAGCCCCAACCTAATATTCTTCATGAAGCATATGTGAGAAACTGTAAAAAGAACAGAGAAAGCAAAGGTAAAATTTAAGATGTAAGAGGTAAGGCTTTTTTTGTCTGTGCTCAATTTTAAATCAGATCCTACCTTTGAAGGATTTAAGACACTTCCCATGCACAATTTCTGGCAAGCTTGCTATTAACATTTTGTTGACATTTCACAGCTACACCTCAGCAAACACTTCAGGCTGTTGGTGATTATTGTAAGACATGCATCAGCTACAGAATATTTAATTTCAGTAAAATATTATTCTGGGTAAGGAAATCTGAATGGGGCCCTCGCTACAAAATGCTACAGGTAATTCACTGTGACAGGTAGAAAAGACTACACAATTTCCCTCTGTAACTGCTTATTGCAAACTGTTCTACTCTGTCATCTTTTAAAATCATAATGACCATAGCCATAGAAAACTGTATATTCCGCCACATCAATACCTACCTATGAAGATATTTATTACCATTCAAATCAGTACAAAGTTTAACAGCCTGCATCTTTGTATGGAATTTGATCCTGCACTCTGACATAAAAGCTTCTGTAAAAGAACATGTAAGGTCTATGCAAGTTATGGACACTGCCAACCACAACTATGAAAATAAAACAGTCACTACATGCCCTGGTACCACTCCCCTCTCAAAACCATAAGCCTAACTTATCTTTTCAACTGCACTGCTGCTTGACCTTCTCTGTAACCAAGACTTCAGACTGCTGTCTCTAGAAACATTATTTCTATGTATATTTGATACCTCAAGCTGTTTCTTAAGTTGTTTATTTTCAAAGCAGAAGTGAACAAGATGACAACAATAACTGGTGTTGTCTAAAGAGGAAGTTTTACTCTCACATAGAAATAAATAAAAAAAGTGACAGTCATGTACCACATCTATTGCTTATGCCCACTCTGGCTTTCTCCTGTGCAATGGGAATTCTGACACTGGTTAAACGGAAGTAGACATGGGCCTCTTTGGCAGGATACACTGGCCACTGAAGCCATCAGAAATCTTTCAGTTGGCTTAGGCTTTGTATTACATTTCAGTGTCAACTCCTGACAACCTGTTCTAGGTCAAAGTTAAAATAGTTTTGCCTGAACAGGACTGCAAGCCAACATATTCCATTTCTATAACCTACAACAGAATTAAACACTCCAGTTAGGCCCATTAATTACCACAATAACTGATGCTAGAATCATTTAGCAGTTTAGTTCGTTATATGATCATCACTGTTGGAAAGCTAGCACAACCACTATTCTTAGCTCTAGAAAAACTGCAAATCCCAGACTGAGACAACATCATCTCCTAACATCAGCTATACCCAGCTCTAGCCACAGATTAGACAGTGGCTTCCTGGGGTGGCAGTCAGAACAACAGAAAAATGTCCCTCTGACACCATCTTTCCTGCTTGCTCTGAGGTGTTGAGATTGAGCAAGTTCCCCAGCTGTGTGATAAGCAGCAAAGATGCTGCTGATGGTATTGCCCTCTGCCTACTTCCACCTTCACCCTCCTGCTGCTGCCCTGGGAGATTTTGCAGCAGTGACCTGGAATGGAGGAAGCCAAAGACACTCACCCCTACTTTCCCATTGCTTCACCTGCCCCCAGCCAGCAGTTTCACAGGGCCAGGAAAAACTGACAGATTTTAACCCTCAGGCAAAATTTTGTTCCCAAGGCAATACACCCTAAGAAGCCTTAAGCAGCCTGGAGCCAGCTCTTATTTAGATATACATCAACTTTCAGGTGCAAAAGGTTAAAATATATACATTACCCAAAAGTTAAGCATTTAGAGCTAAAATGGCAACATTTGGATCTTGGTGACAGGTAGTAATTTGTGGGGCATGGAACACTGCAATCCAGGCCCCAAATTAGCAGCCCACATAAACTAAACATAGACCAAAAATCAGGAGCCTGGTAGAGGTTCACAAACATAACCTTAAGATTAGCAATACATTAGCAGTCCTTGGCTGTTATAATTAAACTTGTTTCTAGCCTGAGTCCTCATAAAGAGGTTTCTGAAAATGTGGATCTCAGAATCATCTCCTGATGAACTCTAAGGAAGAAAAGACTATTATCTCCTCTTCCAAAGGCAATCAGCAAAACCACTGCACATTAAGTGCTTTTCTACTTCATGGCTAAAACTCTTCCTCCATGCCTTCTTGAGCTCTCCATACAAAGCTAACGGTTACTACCAGGCATAGTCTTCTGTTGCGGTTTAAACCCAGCTGAACCCAGGACATCTTGGAACACAAAAGCAGTTTTAATAGCCAAAGCATTACTATTTCTTTTAGCCTTTACTGTTATCTCAGTATCTTTGATCAGTTAACAAATCATGTCTATTAAGAGAGCCATGAAGATCTACAGAAAACTGCACTCAACTGCTTGGACATGGTTCTTTGCCATTCCTTACCAAGAGAAAAGAGAATTGTGATTAAGTAGCAGGGAGTTCTCTTTAACAGAGGAGAAATTTTCTATGTATGAAATTACTGGTGTTTATGCCATGGATCCTACTCTGTTTTCCTACAAAAAGAAACACTTTCTTTTTCTTGCACTAAGTCATAGACACACTATGCAACCTGGCCTTCTTTTCAGGGAGCTGACTGCATTTGCATAAACAATGACAGTCTAACGTTTATCAAGTCATTAATTCTTCATGAAAGCATACAGCTGTATAAAAACGCTTTTTTATCCCTAGAAAAATTCAAGTGCATTATTAAAAAAGGAAGCAGTTGCATGATTGCAGATCTTGGAGATTGAAGATCATCAGGGCTAGCAAATAAAACAATCAAAACAGAAAGAGACAGATTTTCACTGATTTGTTATTTGTTCCTTACTGCACAAAAGGTGTATTACATACAGATGCAACTGCAGATCAGAAAGAAAAACTTTCTGTTATATTTTGAAATACGCCAAATAAAAATTTCACTTCAACAACAGATTTGCAATAGCATTATGAAATTGTAAACCAGTAGGAAATTCTTAAACATATGCTTGCCTACAGTTTTTATAACTGAGTCAGTTTGGGTACAAAAGCTACCTCCACATTTTTTCCTCTGTATCTTGTCAGTCTTCCCTTCATTATTACACCCTTTATATTCCATGCTAAATGCATACAGAAGTGTCTTTTAATATAACTAATACAAAGTCTTGTAAGTGTATACAGATGAAAGTGACAGAACCTTTCCACAAACTTCGCTGAAAATCTTTAGATTTCTCATTTTGCAATTTTACTACCTGGAATTCTCCTTTTCTGTGAAATTTTGTGAGGGAAGTTCTTAGTAAGGGTTTATAGAGGACTGAAAGTATATTATGCTTCTGCTATCAATTCAATGTTACTGCTAAAGTTTCCTTTAAAGTTTTCTTCCCAGTGTGCCTGAGAGGCACTCACAAATATATATTTCAAACACTAACCTATACGATATATGTTATAGTGAGACAGTTGTAGTGTCCGTATTGCCTCCTGCCAACTATCAAGAACCTCAACATGCATTCCAAAGTAAATGGAGACAGTTTGGGATAGAATTTAGATCCTGTCAGAAGGAGGCTGAGGTTATCACTCAACAATCAATGCATGCTGCTAAGATAAAGGGAGGCAGGTGGAATTAAAGAAACAAAGAGGAAAGACAGAGACAGCAAATCCTATCCTACCCTCACCCCAGAAGGATTCAATGAAATGTACATAGACAAATGTAAAGCAGTCCCCTCTTTCTCACAGTTAAAGGCTTCAGGCATGTGCTAGAGGCTTCTATCAACTCCCCACACTGGTTCCAGTTTTTCCCCTTTATCATCATGTAATATACACAGTCCAAATTCTGATCCTCTTGCTGATATTGAATAGAGTACATCAACACAAACAATTCACAATGGAATGGTGCTAAAGGCATATATGCAGCCCCACTGTTTACTACATTGCACTCCAACCATTTAACTGGCTACATAAATACTCTGTTCTGGGATAAGTGCTGCAAACTTTTGCACCGATTTAGTCAGCTGACTCTACAAAGGCTTCTTTTGAGTTCAATAGGGCTGTGCATGCAGTGACATTTCAAAGTCAAGCACAGTAACATCCAATCCAATGCAATTAATACTTTCAATCAAAGAAATCTATCTCAAAAAATTCCTTAGTCTCCAGAAAGTATGGAAAATTTAAAATAAGTGGAAAATATGGTCTTTCTTCCCTTACTTTATAAATATACTAAAGCCTTCTCTACCAGTAATGAGCTGTTCCCATAAATCTAAATGAAGAAAACCTGTTCACTGAGCAAAGACAAAACAAGTTGCAGTATATCACAGCAAAGGAAGGATCTAAAGATCAAAGGGTAAATACCATTTCCTGCAATGTGTTTTTCCAGGATACAGCTTACTCAGCTCCTGAGTTGCTCTATAGTAGAGAAGCAAAAGCTGTGACAGGAATGGAGCAGTGCATGTTTAGGCTCTGGTAAGTAAACACCCAGCTACCAGAGAAAAAAAAAAAGCCACACTTGTGTAGTGGAATCAGTGTCTGGAGCCATATGAAATGGCCTCTTTTTTCTGTTGTGTTTTTTTTCTAGTATTTCATTTTAAATGCTCTTCTTCCATATTAGCTCTTTCAGGCTCACTCAAATGAGAAGCGTAGCTATGTATGCAAACTCCTAACTGCATGCCTTGTTTTGCAAGAGTGACGCTTACATGATGGCCTGTGGATAAAGGCCACTTCGCTTCTCTATTCATAGCACAGCATGCAGCGCTCTCCTTAAATCTAAGAAACATTGTATGATGTTATATGATCGTGATGTTCAGAGAGAAAAACACATCACAAGAACAGCTGCAAATAGAAAAGTAATAGCAATTTCGTAAAAGCTTTCTGAAAGGCTTCAAATTCCAGCTCTCAAAGTTATCAAACTAAAGCCTTTATCCTCAGTGCATTACACCCTTCAACTGTATTGATTATTCCTTTGTATAGCCATGCCCCTAGGTTTTCCCAAGAGGCTCTTATAGAGCATTAGGTACTGCAAGTGCTATAGATTCTAGTGAAAATGATGTGAAAGGGAGAGCAACAGAAGTGATTCGGAGTCCTCCTCAAACACACTGAACCTCTCAACAACGCCTCCCACACAGTCACTCTCAGTGACAAAGATGCTTCTCTATTGCAAAGAGAAGAGATGGGGTAGGAGTAGATGTGCTGCCACTGTGGGAGGGTTAAATACCACACTTAACAGTGCTGGCTTTTAGAAAAAACACAGCCAGGTATTAGAGCAGTTTGAGACTAGGCAGCAAGATCCTCAATACACACTGCACACAACACCAGAGAGCCACTGAGCAAAAACTCACAAAGTCAGCATGGTACAGGGAATGTTCATGGACAAGGAGGCAAAACTCATTTCTGAAGCCATTCATTCTGTCAGGACTACACAAGCTGCTCTGTTTGCCAGGTGAGCCCAGTTCTACAGTCAGAAAGATTTCATCTTGTCTGTGAGAAAGGAGATAGAACATGTTAAGTATGGAAACACTAGTGTTACCAGCCCACTCAGGTAAACACACACCTGAAAAAATACATAGAGCCCTGCAAAAGCCAGCCATAGTCTCTCTCAGGAGAAAGAAATATGATTAAGACCATGCTTAATTTTCCATTTTATTTTTTTCCCCCCCTAGAAGGGAGGAACTGATTGTACATCTGCCCCGGCCTCCTAACACCAAACAGTCAGCAAAGGCCACAGCAACTGCTGGGCTGAGGCACACGCATCAAATGCTGGTCACAATTCAGAAGTCATCATGTAGCCCTGGCAGACTGAGCCAGGAAAATATCTATTGCCACCTGGTAACTGCGTCTGAAGTGTAGCTTTCTCATATGGTGACTACCACAGCCAGCCCAGAGCAAAGAGCTCCTTTGTTTGTTTTTACCCCAAAGCAATGGTCTGAGATTTTTATTTATTTGTTTTCCCTGACAGCTAGGGACTACGTTACTTCTGTTCTGAAAGCCAAGGGCTGGATTTTTACATTCCCTTGACAACCAAGGCTCCATGGCAGGGTTTTCCTGACTCAGGACACGGACTAGTCATATACTTCAGTGAAGAGAGACAGCTTCAAGTGTGCCCCAGAGCGAGATACTCCCTGGTTTAGGACAATGCTTGAGGACGGTATTTATCCTCCCTTGTCAGAGTAGTTAGCAGTGGTAGAGACCCCTTCTTGTCTGTACTTCACCTTATCAATTGTCCATAAACCTCAGTTTGAGAGTGGCCTGCCCTAGATCCTACCCAGAGTCCTTCCAGACAGGCAGTGCAGCTACACATTGCACCTCTGCAACCTGTGATTGCAGTCCACACCCACAATATCTCTATCACTCCTGCTTCTAGCACTCCACAAGCTGATGAGCCGTTTCTTTCTATCAATGTAACATACACTTTTGCCTCTAAAAGCACAAAAGCACCCCTCTGATCATAATGATAATATCTATGGAGATAGGCTTCACAATTATCAGCCTTCCTCTGTATTCACACCACCAACACCTTGTAGCAGAACATGCCTCCTCCTCCTCCTCTCCCTTATGTGATAAATTCTAACAACCATTTTGCTGCTAATCCAGAGGCATTGCTTCATACTCCCAAAAGCTCCTTCAAAACAAGTTATACTTCATTCTCACTTAAGAGGAGCAGGATAGTTTCTACTAATACTCTCTGTTCTATTGCCAAAATAGAAACTGCTTTTTCTTCACATTAAACTGTACCAGTATATTTAAACACACTCTAACACACCAAAATCTCTATTCTTTCTTAGTTTTATACAGCAGCAGCTTTCAGCCCAGTGGTTTTCATGCAAAGGTTTTATTTTAAAGGCAAAAAAAAACCCCACAAAAACTGAGGATAAAGACAGTAAGATTGCAGCTACACTGACACGGTATCAAGTGAATGTAAACTAGTAAAAGGCAATGACATTGTACATTGACATTAAGGTGTCTCTGAAATAGCACAGGTACAATCAATTTTGGCATTGTTTCTGTGTCTGAATCTAAGGTTTCTCCCTGGTTTTATTTTTAGTACCTTTTCTGAGCATTAAACAATTCAGCCAACTACTTAACTCTAAGCATGTGAATAGTCCCACTGAAGTGAAAGTTAAGTGCTTTTTGAATGTGAATTACCCTTAGTTCTCTAAAAGCCATTTGAATTATATTTAAATGTAGAGAACTTCTATACCTGCAAAAATCTAAAAGTAAGAAACAATTTACTATCGAAGTTTATAGCAAGCACTTCAACTAGGCAATAATGTTGACACTCATTGGCTTAGTTCTTTATTTTATGAAGAAAACATACAGAAAAACTCACTCCATTTACCAGTCCTTTGGGAGATTTTCATTACTGGCCTTATATAACAGCAATTGAAGATAGAAACAAAATATTATTTAACAAGGTTTTATATGACAACATAAAGAGTGACTGCTAGCTGAGTGTTGATTCAGACATATTTCTGCCAAGGTCACTTCCCTGCCAAAATATACATCCAATAACCATACATAAATTTTATTTTTAATAAATGACCACTAAATGGTTGTATAAATAGAGTAAACTGTGGGTAACTGTAGTTTATAATGAATACCTGTTGTAGCAACACTAACAAATACCTTGCGCAGGCTGACTGCAAGGCAGTGCCACCATCATTACCTTGTTGGTTGGTGGCAAACCAAATGATGTTGGAACACATCAGTGGTTTCCCTTGGTGAGAAATGTACATCTTTGCTACATCAGCTTTCACACTCCTGAAGTATTCCTCGTGTTTGTACTTTTCAGACATTTGGCTTTGGAAAGCTTACAACTTATAAAGGAATAGCGACTGACCCAGAATGTCGCTGTGGCAAGACTGTTCCCTATACCCTACCCAAAACATAAACATGCTTACATGAAGGCCGTGTGGTCTGAAGTTTGAAATAGGAGTCTGGGATTAAAAATAAGTCAGCTACCAACTCCTTGTGTGACCTTGGGCAAGTCTTTCAACACCCTTATCCTTCAGTTCCCTAACTGTGTAACTAAGGGAGTGATGGAGAGGGCTTTGTGAAAGTTACTGATTGATCACTGTTTGCAAAGCCTGCTGAGATGCCACTGGGAAAAGCATTAAACTGTATGTGTTTAAAGGATCAATGTATGTTATTACATTATTATTGAAATAATGGTAAATACATTGTACGCAAAATTTTAAAGATATGAAGAGAAAAATAGTTGCAAACCAACCTGTAAAAGAGGACTTATATTTGGTACGTTATGTCTGATATTGTAGCAGTAGTTAAAGAAAACTTGAGGAGAATCTTTTGTATGAAGGGCACTCAGCACCATCCAGAATTAGGCACCCTCACTCTTCTCAAGGACTTATTTGGGAGCCACCCAATTAAGTCTTCACAGTGGTGACCTGTGCAATTCATGCTATTTTCTTCAGGTAGATCATCCATTTTTTTTCAAAAAGCTGCCTTGTAATTTTCTTGTAAGAAAATCACTTTTATTTTTATGCTTTTCTCAACCACGTGCACACTTAGGTAAATTCTGATTTTGCACCTATGCAAATGCAAGGGGCATTTTACACTTTTCTTAAGTACTGACACATTTACAACTGCAATATCTCCAAAATGTCATTCAGCCAAGATTGATTATTTGCTGCATAGTGAGCAGAGGAAAGAGAAAGAAAGGAGCTGTCAAGCATTCTTGCTTTTCTCTTTAGGAAGGAGGGAAAACAGGCTTATCTTTGGAAAGACAGACCCTTTTATTAAAGGATGAAATGAGCACTGAACAAATAGTATGTGGAATTCCAGATATTCTGGTACTAATGGAAGAAATAGTTAAGATGGCAGAAAAATCTTGTTTTTAAAGACTTCAAAGGCATTTGCCCTAGATGCATCTCCATTAATTTCCTGGGACGTGCAGATTCATGTGGTCCATTTGCGTGTGATGCATTTAGCCCATTGTCCCCCCCCAAAAAAAAAATTATCAGGTCATGTTTTTCTTAATTTATTCCATTTCTCAAGCTTTCTCTTACAGCTTAAAAATAGTACTGTCACTCAGACCTCCTTGTAGCCATTAAACTTCTCGACTACAAATTATCACTATATTCTATCAGCATTTTGTTATTGGTGTACTCTGAAATTATTATATAATCAAGATTTGCAGCAAGCTACATAGAATACAAAGGTGCCTTTTCTCAAATATTTCTCTCTCAAAAACAAACAACAAAGAAAGCCACCTTGATTTCCTGTGACCCAAAAATTTGCAGTAACTGCTTTGATAGAGTAACAGGATTCCTTTCATTTTTGCTGTTAGAATCCTCATAAAGTAATGGCCAAGGACCAGGTTCTGATACCTTTCTTGACACAAAATAGCATTGAAATCTGAGAATCTTCCAACTGACTTTGACAACTTTCAGAGTTAGGCTATTAAATTAACCAAGTCACATCTGTGAATTCTAAACCAAGACCCCAACATATGGTGTGACACCTTTGCCACTGCTGTTAGAAAACTTACATATTTACTTACTAAGCTTAGACATTCAAATAGATTTATAGCCTATTCTAACAATAATAAAAGTTGAGTCTCCAATTAGTCAAAAAACCTATATAGCATATGCTTCTATAGATCTAGATATTAGCCAAGATGTGGGCATTTGCAGCATAATTGTCCCTCTAAACCTATAACCTCAGCTTTAAATAGAGCTGACAGTTCTTCCCATCTGTGGTAAGAACTCAGCCTGCTTAACAGTAAAGGCTGTGGTAAAAACCTCATCCCCTCCACCTGTCTCATACAGAAGAGCCAAATGTGCTCCACTTAGTTACAGTTTTGTCAGGTGAGGTAATGTCCATTGGGGACTGAACAGAAAGTATTACACCTCTTTCGCACAGGACCATGCGTAAGTGGCCTAATGTGTTTTAAGCTAGAGCTGCATAAACAAAGCAGAGCCACCAACTCCCAGTATTTGACCTCGATTTCATACAATGTATCCAAAGGCAGATTCACTGAAATTGCAAGTGACTTTGCAATCATTCTGCTTTTTCTCCTGGGTCACTGTAGGAGCACACTGAACAGCTATTATGCTTAGCTAAGTTTAGAATATTGTGTCTGCATCTGAAGCCTATTGACTCTTTCCAACTCTCAACAAACCACTGAAACTTTTCAGGAAGCTTTCCAGTACTAGAGCACACACTACTAACTTGCAACAACTGGGTTTTGAATTGCATGTTTGATGCAGAGTGTGTGTTTTGGGCAAGGCCAGGAAGTTGGAAATTTTTTATGCATATATATATGTATTATTTTTAGGATGTCAGGATCCTTTATCATATACAATATTTGAAAAAAGCTGTCAATCAATCTCCAGAAAAATGGTAGGCAAGATACAGGAAAAAAGCTGGAAACCAAACCGCAGTGCTATGTGATAAATGCACATTCATGGTAAGGCCTTTGCAATTGCTAGGAAGACTCAGCTGCCCCAGCAGCATCCCTCCTCCTCCAGGCTAAAAGCCACATTGCACTTTCCAACTCTTGCCCACAGCCCAGTCTATATGCACTCCATGGGGAACATACAGCTACCTGTCTATAGCCTCTGAATCTTTCAAACTCAGGTTTAGGGGTTAACTGGGATGTGTGTTCCGCAGCTCCCTGCAAAAGGGGAAAGTCCAGCCCTTTCGTATAAGGCTCTAATCTTATGTTTAGTGTAACATGACAGAAGAGATACTATTACCTTGTAAAGCAATGGAAAAGTTCCAGCATGGCTTTGAAAGCATCTCTTTTCCACACCAGCTTTTGCAGGCATGCTCCTCAACACACACGCACATCCCCCAGGGTTGCAGCATGCCTGCCC
Source organism: Nestor notabilis (assembly GCF_000696875.1). Lineage (NCBI taxonomy): Eukaryota > Metazoa > Chordata > Aves > Psittaciformes > Psittacidae > Nestor > Nestor notabilis. The sequence goes on along the minus strand of NW_009912491.1, from coordinate 28,218 downwards.
TTCACTCACAGCTGCTTTTAAATTCCTGAATTAGAACACAGGTGAAGCTTAAGGCACTATACCATGATTATTTCAAATATTACAACCTGTGTGGGTTTTAAACACAGCCACTGGTCCCAGAGATACCTGTTAAAAGTACTAATGACTAGGATAAGGCCCTTTACAAAACAAGGAAATGCATTCATGTCTCTCTCTTCAGAATGTTATTTTTCACTCTGCATATTTTTTGGTTAAAACAACTTCAAAGTCTGAACACATAATAAGCATCAGACAGGGGGAAAGGAGAAGATACTAGAGCTTAACTTCAAGCTGCTGAAAGTTCATTCCATACCAAACTAGACAAAACACAGTAAGTCTTAAGATTCTTTGAAATGACAGAGTTTATCGCAGGTTACGATTTGGCCCAGTTGGATGACATTTTACTTCTCCATCTGAGCCTGAAACTTGGCAGACAAAACAAGTTTCTATTTCTCCTCAGTGAAGTATCTGATTTTTTTCTGAGTATTCAAACAATTGGGCCTAAAGTTCACTTTTGCTGTATAGACATGAATTGATTTGACAAGGCAAATTACAAGAAAACAAACAAACAAAAAGTTCTAAATTTAAAGCATGATATGAAGTCACTGCTAAAGCTGAATCACCATCAATGTTCCCCTCACAAGAAAGTTATTTCCTGGGGGCGAGATCAGCAGCCTCAGACTCACCTGCATGCAGACAGCAAGGGCCAGCAGCAGACAGGATTCCCCAGCTCCAGGGCAGCCCCAGAATCAGGCACCAGTGCAGGGATGGGCCATACAAGGCTGATGTACAGACCACTAACACAACAGCTTCGATCAGAAAGAGGTATGAGGCTTTGGGCTGTGCTTAAATAGGGCTCCTGGTCCCAGAGGCAGGTGAGGCTCATCAAGGCAATTAAGGCCCTCAGGCCCTGCACGTAGCAACCTGCTACAGGGACTTCCAGAAAGCAGGTGTGATATAGTGGGCCAGATCTCACCTTTAGCTTCCAAATCTGGCAACTATCCCCTTGGTTTCCAATAACTCTCAGTTTTAAAACAGTTCTTCTCTTTTCTCAAATGGCCTTGCAATTATGCCTGATTTTGTAGGCATTGTTTAAGCCTAACAACTAACACCTGAATTTGACAGCAAACACAGGATCAGTTAAAGGAAGTGGGGAGATGGAAAATACCTCTTTGGTTATACAGTGCATCCCACACCAGTGGAAAGTTGTTCCCAAAACTCTTCTGCGTTTTGAAACCAGTCAAGCCACGAGATTTCCACCAGCTCCCTCGGGAGGTATTCTACACCATGTGAAGTGAAATTTCCTGATAGTCAGACTAAATTTTCTTCTGCCTTTATTCCTAATAATACATCCTTCAGCCATCCTAAAAATCCTCCTCTCTCCTTAACATTTGGACGCTTGCAGTATGCTAGACAGTTCACATATTCTCTTTAGTCATTGTTTCCTCATTCAGATATTTCTTTTGGAAAATAAACTTGGCAGAGAGCAGAAGACAGATCTATTACCATCAAATCTCCTGTGAGTGCAACTGGAAAAAGAAAAGCTCCTCAGTTAAGTACTTCAATGTGCAAATAACACACATTGGAGTTAACAGCAATCCCCAGAGTGGTGATTCTCAGAAGCTCAGTACGTGGAAATCTCACTCAAGGACAGAGAAGGAGCTTGAACCAGCTTAAGAATTGAGGAGGAAGATAGTGTGTTCTCATCACTAAAGCACGAGTTGGATTATCTGAAGCTACTCCTGGCTCTGCCATCAAACTACTGTGTGGTCTGCTGTGCCTTTGTTTCCCTATCTACAAATGGTTTTATGGGAATTTGGCTTCTTTTCTTTCCTCTTAGTCTTTCTTTTAAGACTCAGATTTCAACCAAAAAATTGAGGGAGAAGAGTACCACAGGAAAAATGTCCCTGCAAAATGCCTTGAGCCCTAAAACCATCAGCTTTATGTACCATGTAAAAAGTTAGAATACTGAAAGAATTAAAAATTTCCTCCTGCCCACTTGATGATGAGGAAGCAATACACTTCCCAAACTCAAGGAGAAATTTGTGGCAAAGGTGTGGCAAAGGTCTGTAGGGTGGTGCTGACATTCCAGGTTTGACAGGGAAGTGAACAGCAGAATGGAAATCTGTCACAGGGTATGATGGACTGTTTCCTCGCCCTCTGCATCCAGCACGAGCACTGATGTAAGTGGTAATTGAAGTGTGACTGGAGTACCTTGTGTGGAAGCATTTTTGGTGCAGCTCTCAGCACCACTATGCTATGTTGGTATGATACTGACAGACTAGTTTAGAGATGATGAGAAGCATCATTTCATTTCTCTAGTCACTAAATAGCTTCAGCACCCACAACACTCACCAGAACCTAAACCCCAAGATAACTTTTGTACTGAGTTTGCAGCACCCATCTCTCCTCATTCATTACTTCTTACAGATAGCATGTCTACTAACCACCTTGGCATTAGCACCCAAAACCAGCTGCAGGTTTTTTTCTCATGACCCAAATTACACAGTGGGATTTGGATGAATTGCAAGAAATTGCAGCTGGCTTTTCAAACCTGCATGGGAAGAAAACCAGAACAACTTTCTGCAAGCCAAAGGGAGATTTCTCCACACTATTTTCCAGGGCTAAAAAGCTAGAATAGAAACTAGTTTTTACAGAGATGAACCTTATGAGGTAGAGGCACAGGGACATACAATCCACTACCTCCAGTCTTTTTCCTGAGTTCCTGCTCCTGGCCATGCACAGTTGAACATACATACCAAAATGCTTTTCAGGAAGCAAGTACTCTATGGCAGAACTGACTATCTGTGAATGGGTTAACCACCCAAAGGAGATGAGAAACTGTGCTTGAGAAAGTATTTCAGAACAAAGAATTCTTCCTCCTCTGCATCCGCCTCCCTTATTGTTTTGGTTCAACTTCAGTTGATCCTTTCTAAGCCTATGAAAGTTTGATTAAAGCAGTATATGGAAAACCTGGCAAAGCTATACGTCCTTCCTGATGGCCCGTATACCTCTTTGTGAGTTAAAACAATACAATACATGTTATCTGAGTTCATCTACAGGTTATTTCATATCATTAATGAAAGTGAATTATCTAATGCAATGTGATGTAAGCTAAATCAGAGCCAAGTCCTCAGCACAATCTCCTTAACAACATGACAGTGACTCCTTCCCTGTATAGTTTTCCTATCTTTTTACTGCATCCTGTAAGACTAGGCTTAATTTTGCAGATACATAATCATAAGGATGACCTGGACAGCCTCTCTTGCTCTCACACTAGTCTTCCTGTTCATTTCACAAATCTTGATGAGAAAACTTTGAAAATTTGCTATCTCTACCAAAAGGACTTTCAAGATTAATTCAACATTGTTATTGACTGGTCTGAAACTCAATAGTAGCCCACTACGATGAACAATTGTAATACCTCTGCCCACACTATATCTAACAAAAATGTTATTATCCTATAACTTTATGTTTATACCCAATTACTTATACAAAGGGGAGGAAAACCGTGAAGAATACCCCTCACCTTTGGGTAGATTTTCAATAGAAGAATTTTTCAATTGAAGTTTTTTCTTCAAAGGAATATGTAGGAAGAAACTCATTTGTCTCTGCTCTGAAATGAAAGTACACGACTACCCCTCTAATCAATCACACCCTTTGTATTTATCTAGTTTGGTATGGTTTGTGTTTTCATGAGATTTTTCTTATTGTAAAGAATTCAGACTCCTATGTGTAGTCAAACCTAGTTCATCAATGCACAAAAAAAAAAACATGGTATGAATCAATATCTTTTCTAAAGAGGCAGCAAGGTTATTACTATTGTGACCAGTAACATTAAGTGAATGAGGTGCACATTTACCCAAATTCTTCTAGAAAACCAGTTAGATTTACAAATATGAAAGTACAAAGGCAAGAAAGGTCTTTTGAATTGGTAAATCAGAGGAACTTTGCTGAACCTATAGCAGTTGGTATCGCTGGGGGTCTTGGCCCACAGAACAGACCACCAGTGTTTTAAATACACCTTCCAACTCTGTATACAAAGATGCTGCATTATCTTAATATGTGTTATCAGTGTTAAAGGACTTTGTTATATAAATTTTACATAAATATATTTCTACTGCCATTAGTAGAACTACAACAGCAGAAAACAAGTATAACAAACAAATTGAGTCCCATATGGACACATAAAATTTCAATGAAAATTAGCCCTTCCACCTACAAAAGCTGACTCATCCATAAAAACATTATGTACCAAAAGTAATCATTTTAATGAGGAAGGGAAGAATAAACCTCTACATTAGAAGTGAAAACAAACAAAAGTAGTGAAAGCAGTAAATTGAGCTAATAAGGTCCAGCAAAAACATGAATCACCCAACCCAGCAGACAATATTTGAAAAAGGCTAAGTGGGAACATGCCACAGAGACAAGATAAGACAAAGTAAACATGTCATGTAGAACAGATGCTCCAAAACAAACACAGTGGCAACAATAATTATATGTTAATCAAAGTCTCAGTACCAAAAAAGAAATAAATATATATTGTCAAGTTTCAAAATTGCTTCTGGTCTTGCACTTGCAAAAATCCCCCTGCAAAGCCAGCCATAGAGGAGATGTAGGTACAAACTACGCCAATAATTCGTACATGGATGTCTCCAGCTAGCTGGCTGATTTCAGATCCTCTAACTGATACACAGTTGAGTATCTGAATTCATGAGTGAATACATTCACCTATTCATAAATAATTTCCAGGTGCAGCATTTACTGCTGCAGTCTGCTTCTCAGAAGAGGACTGCTGAATCTCACCTTACCACTCTACATTCTCAAATTCAGAAGACCAAAGATAGCTACCTAGTACATCTTCAGTCTTCATGTGTCAGAAGAGGTTACAGAAGCAATGTTAAACACACACAACCAAGGAAAATTCTCATCCAGTAATAGACAAGACCTAATGCATAAGGCCTGAGTAGTACATATCCAAGTCAGGAATTAGCACTCAACACGAGTAATGCTTCCAAAAATGGAATCTCAGAAGAGAAAAACATTAAAACAATGCAAAATATTCCCAGTTCAGTTAAAGACGTTAATGAGTGCATATGTAAACATGAAATATCAGAGGCTCTGAAATTTAAAAACACATTTAGATGGTTACAGTCATGTTTCTCTACAATTATGAAACACAGACAAAGTAAAACTGTGGTTCAGGAGGCCAATAACTCAGTTTCTTCAGTTTCTGAAACCAGAAACTGGGCTAGCCTTTAGCTCTGATGCAACATTAGAATTTTAACCTAAGGGATATAAATTCTCCTTTTAATAATCCTGCTCTGATGATTATGTACACTAAACTAGAATAACAAAGACATGGACCCCATAACTGGAAATATAAAAGACTGAGGTCTGACTGTAATAACAGTGAAGCTAAGCAATTCACACAGCTGGAAAAAAGAGTCATGTGAGCATGCTTATACTCTCTTTAGATGCACGTACTCATAAACACACACACAAACATATTTGGAGAAATTAATAATATGAACAGGATTTCATTATTATTCTAAGCTGTCTTTAGCAAAACTTTCTCAACTGGTTAAAACCAACCAAACAAAAAAACAACAAAACACAACAACAAAACCAAAAACCCAACACAAACACAACCAACCAACCAAACAAGCCACAAAACTGCAGGCCTGTCTGACAAACATGCATAAAACCAGAAACAATCCAGTAAAACACTGAACTTTGATGTGCCTGCTTTTCCGAATTAAGGTAGAAGAAAGCATTTAAGAAGCTTTGAGCCCTATTCTGCTGCTTTTAAATGTTGTACTTACAAATGACTGGCAACATTTGAAAAATCGGATCCCTGTTCATGCTTTTAATATTTTAAGTGGCATGGGAAAACACAAATAAAACTAATTAAATGCCATAGCTAATTTATTTAGTCACTTCTTGCAAGTGAAATGAAAGTACACATCTAGTGCATGAACTTGTACATGAAAAGTCATCTCTCTGTAATAAAACTTTTTTTTAACCTCCTGAGCTGGTCCCAGCTGCTTTTCATACATCTATAACAAACTTTGTGCCAAATGAACTGCTTATATATTTTTCTAAACAAGCCCTACTTTACTTTTTCCAATCAGCCCAGACAGATGGCAAGTAAAGAAAACACTTTAGTGTCAATCTGGTGGAGACCATCACTGAAGTGCTTTTGCCAAGAAAAAACAGACTAAACATTAATGAGGCCAAATAGAGAAGCTTGTTTTACAGGCTGGAAGTACTAGATTTCTCTGGACATCCAGAATTTCAATAGTCGCTTTAAAGTGCTTGCAAAGAAACGCTTCTCCACTTTCTTGCAGCACGTAGCAACCATATTCTAATTGTGGGAGCAAGATTCAATCCACACAAGCAAGAATGGGTGCTATATTTCTAAAACATTAGCAAGGAAATGTTTGGGGTTTTTTTCTTTTTTCTCTTGATGTACACAAAAGTTTCAGCCCTTGTAATGAGGATATTTTCCATTACAAAGAATAAACTCCATGGGATTTTCCTACAATATTAAGTTGCTTATTTCCTACATTTCCTAATATTTCCTACAAAATAAGTTGCTCCAGTTGAAAGATCTTACTACTTGTTTTTTTGAACACTATCTGAATTAATACCACATCACTACACATGTATCAACTCCAGATTAATTTCTCTTGTACCTGCTTTTGTGAATGCAGCCAATAATGCCAAGAAAAAGGCAAAATTAGGGAAGACCCAAAACAAATATTCTATTTGGCAAAGTGCTAGGTTTTGCCTACAAGGCAGTGTTCAAGTCTGTATTATCTAGTATGCCTACCAGCTGAGATGCAATATCCTCCAAGTGCACCAGTGTCATTGCTTATCACTTGCTAAAACCTGACTAGATACAGTTATCACTGAAGCACAATTAATCTAAGTGTAGCATATAAATCTGTTATTGCATCAGGAGGTTTCAGGGAGATTGGTTAGATCCTTTACAGCCAAGCTTCATAAACAGTGAAAGCTAAGTAAGAAGTACAGAGTGTACAATACAGTTTTTAAACCAATGAGTCACATTCACTTTGAAACTTTATCACAGAAAAACAGTCATCAGTTATCTATATGCCTCACACTTGGGGCTTTTTGTAGAAAACAATTTTTTAAGTCAGTCAAACACTGGTTTTAATGGTAAATTTGAGATTCTCTTTCCTATGAAGGGAAACAGCTGCTTGACAATTTGTAGTTCTGTTTTAAACACGTCTAAACTGCCATGAGAAAAGAGGAAATACAAAGCATCCATGTGCTACTCATGTTAATATTGCCTTCTTCAGTAATAGGTGAAGCTGCTATTGACAGGATAGGCATGTAGAGTATTTTGAACCATCAAGACAGAATCGCATTGAGCAGTTTCCAGTGGTCAAACATCCAAAGATAAATGGGCTCACTATACTACATTTCTCACAGCTTTCACCTTTTCTTCTTCAGCTTTTCTTTCATGATGCTCTTTCTTCATCTCACCTTTTTTAGCACTTTTTTTATAAGTATTTTCCATGATACCTAGCCATTTGAGGATGAACTGTCAGGTGTCATTTCCTCTTCTGTACATCTTAAGCAGTGGTCCAGATTTTAAAGGAGGCCAGCATGTTGGACAAGGAAACATCTGGACATCCAAATTGCTGCATGATGAGCACTGCTGAGATTGTGGCAATGTTCAGCGGAAGAGTAGCCCTATAGAAAAGTCTTATCCTAACAATACTGAAAATTATTTTTTAAGTCTAAACAACTATAAGCAGAGTGAATTATTTACCCTGACTAGCTCATTATAAACTGGTACTGGTTTGTCTTATTTCCCCACAAGAGCATTTAGTTTATCATTGTATTCACCAGACACTGTAATTTTATGCCAAAGCAGATACAAGTCTAAAGAAAAGGATCTAAAGATACAGATACAGAAAAATAATTAGGAATCAGTTTAAAAGATACGTCCAGAAGACAAAGCTTCAAAGGTGCTGTTAACTAGATTGTTCTGTGGTAAGGACATTCAGTAAACAGATTATCTCTAATAAGCTTATCCTGTATTAAACCACTAAAGAGTCGATGCTGTGATAAGACAGTTCTCAAAGGCAATGAATTATAGACATATAATTATAGGAAAGGAGTAGAGCAAGCTTTCCCTTCTTCCATAGTGCTACTCTGTGACTCCCTGTGCTCACTCTAACTGCTGATGAACAAAGATGTATAGACTGGCACACCAGATTTGATCATTCTGGTAAAAGCTGATCAAATTAGGTATTAGAAACCTGTTAAGACAAAAAATTCATTGCTTTTAAAGCTATCAGCAGAGTTTTCAGCACTTTCATGGAAGCATGGGAAGAGCAAACCTAGTGAAAACTTTGCCTAAGAGCAGAAGTGTTTTCCTACAAGTATTTCATTTTGGAACAGCGATGTAACAGTTTCACCAAGAAACTCTCAGGCATCGATAACTGTATAATGATTACTGCAATAACTGCAAAATTCATCCAAGAATTGCAGTATGATTTTCCTTTCTCTAAAATCTTAAAAGCAAGAGAATGAAGTGACCAGAATAAGGGGGAAAAAATGACATGAACTGAACTTACCAGAAAGACCAATTCAGTCAAATCTATGGTATTTACAACTATTTCTTTAAACTGAAGACTTGTGGAAGTCATGAGCCAGCTTCTAATTTTCATAACAGTAGAGACCACACTGTTTCTGGGGCTCTCAAGTGTTCAGAACACAGAGAAGTCCCTAGACACACTCCATTTGAATTCTGAATACAGAAAGCATCATCCAATTTGTAAAAAATGTTTCTACAACTGCAATAACAAAGTCAGCATTGATAGAACATCATTTTCTGCAAGCTATTAGGAAATCATTCCATCATTTCCAGCACATACCAATGCATAGCTGCTTTATGAAATGGTCAGGGAGCAAAGAAATTCTCAAACCAGTGAAAAACATGTGAAATAATCAGAAGGATGTCTAGTTAATACGAATAATTAAAAATAAAAAATATTACAAATGCTGAAAGAGCAGTGGACAGGCACAATAAAGGAAGGAGGCTGGTGAACAGAAAGATTTGGGAAAGTTGGGGCAATTACCCGTTAAGAAGTAAATTCTTGAGTCATGTTACAAATCAGCATGTCCTACCAAATCTAAGTAGGAATGTGCCAATTAGCAGAGCAAACATTCCAGTTCTGAGAATATGGGGCTCTAATGGTGTATCTTGGAAGGCTAAACCACGAAGTTTAAGCCGTGGACTCAGATGATGATACCAGGGCTCCGGCCAGTTTTCAGGGTACCTTTTCAGAGTCTGATTAGGCAACAGTTCTAATGATGGCTGAGAGACTCGCTGTCATGCAGAGTGGTGAAAAACAGCTTAGTGTTCCCATAAGTTTTCACTATGCATTTTTCCACCCTCCAGAAAAAGCATGTTTGCTAAACACAAACCATGTAACCTTGTTGTCGTGGATAATGCATTAATTATACAGTTCTACAATTAGCAGCTTCAAGTTAAAAATAAATAAAAAAGTTCACAGGTTTGCAGGCTGTCATAAGAAAAATCCACAAAGTGTTTCTTTCTGTTTATTTAATCTGCTTGTGAAGTTGCTGTGGAAAAAGAAAAATAACGATGCATAGAAAAAAATCCTCCTGAGAATCCAGTCATTGATTAAAAAAATGTTAATTAAGAATGCATGCCTTCAGAATGATATCTAATTTGGCATACAGGGAAAAAAGCATCTAAGAGAGAATTAAAGGCAAGTCCCATGATAAAGATGCTTTGGTTTGGATTAAACTGCTAAAAGCCTCAGACTTTAAACACTGTAGAAAAAAAACCCCATACCCTACATATACCAGAGGGAGT
>NW_009912491.1:0-18286 GCF_000696875.1 Nestor notabilis | reverse complement strand
GAAAAAACTCTTATATAATGTGATAGCTTATAATTGCAGATACAGTGGAAATAAAAGTTTAATAAATCACTTCCAATGTTTTTGCCTTTCAGATTTCTCTTCTTTTTGGCTAATTGCTTACTTAAACTGCAGTGTAACAAATCTTTATTCTGCAAGCTTCACTGTCAGGCAAATCATTGGAGAATGAAATCTTGATCTAAAAGTTAACAAACTCAAAACCTACATATCTACAAGTACAATGCATACCCTCAGGCATTTAAATCCCATAGCTGGTAGGTCAGATCTAATTGTTTCCATCATACTCTTTACCTTGAGCATGCATAAGAACCCCCTTCCCTGTAATGGGAATTCATCACTAAAGACTATCAAGATCCAAGAGCTGACTCTTTACTCAGAGTATAAGGAAAGGGTGAACATGCTGACACATATAGGAAGTAGATTCAGGCTCGTGAGTGAATATAAAGGATCCATATAGACAGATAAGTACTACAAGCTGAGAGTGTCTGAGCAGAATTCCACTGCCCTTCCAGATCTTACGTTAACATAATACTGTAACAAGAAGATTAATAGGCTCCTGCACACATTGGTTACCACATACCACATCATGCTGACAATCCATACACATTGCACAAGTGAAAAAGGAAATGGCTGATGTAGAAAACATTCCAAGGGTTTCATATTTGTGGAATTTCTCTTTTGCATTAGACAATTCCTTTATTTCAGTAATTCACAGAGGTTACACATGCATCCTGAAAGGGCAGACTCAGCCAAAACAAAATGCTCAAATGAGCATCTTTATTTAATATCATAGATACGAAAATATTTCTAACCATGCCAGTATATGCTTAGTATCAAATATAAATGTCCCCCAGATTTTTCTGCTTCCTGAAGAGTGGGTAACATAGCCATAGAGAAGGACTGGCCAAGGAAACTATGCAATGTATTGATACCATGTATTTCCTCAATATGGTTTCCTGTGGAAGTCCTATCAGCAACTGTGTCTGGTTTCTCACAGTGATTCATCATCGTGCTAGCCCTGGAGGCCAGAATGATGTAAGCTAAACTGGGATTTTCAAGTAAGCATAAGAAGCATTGGCACAAAGCTCTCATCAAACTTCCTATATTGGCTAGTTCTTTTAGACTCTTCCAAAATCCCCAACATAAACTTCACATTTTACACCTGAACATTAACTACCACCAAAATAACAACTGCTGCATATGCTAATGCTCCTTTTGAGGTTATCAGTGTCCTCTGGAGAAGCAACCAACCAGAGATGCTAATATTGTTTACAAAGCCTGGGAGCAGCCAGGCTTTGTGGATATAAACAAGAAATTTCAGAGTAAGCTCAACCAGTATAAAATCCTTCAGCACTGCCACAATGCTAATGATTTTCCAAGTATCCCAACTAAAGATACTTGATTCATTTTTTTTTCAAATTATCATTGCCTCTTCTTTCTCACTGAAAACTATAAAACTGAGGCCTACGTTCCAGATTCTGCAACTAATGAGTTGTGGGCACACAAAAGTTTCACTTTGAACATATGACAACACTAAGGAGGAAGAGGGATCACACCCATAAACCCCAAAAATATACTTTCCAAAAAGATTAGACATGAAAAACACCAGTACGGAAGTTGTTTAAAGTATGAAATCCAGGCCCTTTCTCATTTTTAAATCAGTTAAGGTCTCCAGATCATTAAACAGTATTTTATAATGCTCTTTGCACTATAATTTATTGTAATGTTTCTCATCACATCTTACTTCATCTATACTGTTATATCAGCAGAGTCACAACCATAGTTTACGATATTCCCTGAACATCTTAGTACTAGATACAAGTAAGCAATTATTTCTTCATGGTTTAAATATATACAAAGAAAACAATCTTAAAGCTCTCTGTTAACTCTGCATTAGTTCTTTTTCTGTAATTCATTCAGACGTCTAAAAATATCATATGGGATAAACAGATTCAAATGTATGCAAATGTACATATACATATTTACACAAATACAGCTGAGGTTGAGTAGATGTGATCCAGCAGAGTGTATAGGAAACAAATATAGCTGCCAGCTTCCCCCAGAGCAACAGTTCCCAATGGCACAGGAAAAACATGAATGAGTGCCATCTCCTCCAAATTGTGATCATCATTTCTGGTGATATGACCCTGAAAACTGTCCTTTTTCAGTGCCAGGACACCCACTGCACTGATAGCAATATCAACCTGGCTTCTTAATGCCTCACTTTTCTGGCTGGTCCCACTTAATCTAATAGAGTTCACTGCTGAAGAGAGAGACAGAGCAGTCATGTAGGTGCCAGAGTGGAGGAAGGGGCAACAGCACCCCCAGGGTGCTGCTGGTCCTACCTACCTACATAGCCCAAAGGAGGCTGTCCTAAGGTGGTTGCACTGAGCCTGCTGACCAACTTTGACATGTGTTTTCACCTAAAAGTCAAAGTCCTCCAAGATTTTACAAAGGAGAAGGAGAATAGAAGGATTTGTCTGGGATTTTATGCCAAAGCAATTGCTGTTTAGTATTTTCGTAATGAAAGTGCATGGTTACAAGGAGGATAAATATTTGCATCTCCTGTTCTCACCATTCCCTGGCTTACCTTCTCCCAAACCTCAGCAAATTTGTCACAAGCAGAAAGAAGCGGTGATGTTAATTCTGTGAATGTGAACACACTGAGTCAGCAAATTGTAGAGCAAATCCTCTTTCTTCTCCACATCGTTTAGAACCAAACAATAGGGAAGGAGGCATGTGTCCTTTGCAAAGGTGCTTGCTTATCCAATGCCATACCAGTAACACATCTTCTGTTAGCAGTAAACAAAACTTTTAATATTAAACAAAGCTATTGCAGAGCAAAAGAAGTAACTGTTTACATAACACTTAGCCAAGCTGAGAGGTAGAAGCATGAAGCAAAAAGATGTCATTCCTCCTTTCCCAGCAACAGACTCCTCTTTCTGCCCTTCGCTAGCCAAGCCCACAGGTCTCTGCTGCTGGGTCTCTTGTCACGCTAAGGAAGGGTGGACAGTTCTTTCAGACGAAAGAAAGCCACTGCATGTGACTTGTCAAAGGTCATGTTGCACCTACAGGACTCTAAAGGACTGCCCCTAAGTAGTCCTTCCACAATGCCAGAACTGGTAAATGGGACTCAGCTTTGCCTAATGCATTTGAACAACGGAACCACTCGTTCCAGCCTTGGCACAGCATGGCCATCACAGCCAGGTGACCAAAACTCTTCAGATTCAGACTCTACAAGCAATAGGCAATGGTGCTTCTCAAAGGGGCAACAGCAGCAGAAACATCTCATTTCCTTTTGCTGGGACAACTATGGTTTTACAAGATGTCATTTCATGTTACACAATGACTTCAGAGATGTCCTGGGCACATAGTGAACTCTGCAATCTGTTCTTGCCTTTGGAAAGAGCAGAATCATCAGTCAGCAGACGCAAGAAAGTACAGGATATTTGAGAAAAAGAACACAACAGAACTGTCTGCTGAAACTGGAAAAGCTGTAAGTTCATTCCTCAAACAGCTTTTTCCAAAGAAGCCAACAGCTTTGCTGTGCCCTCAAAACACCTTCTAAGAGAAAAATTCAGTGGCAAAGAGAAGCCGCTTTTAATCATACAACTCCAGAGCTTTGCTACCCCGTAAGAAATGACACTGAGTAATTTGGAAACCTATGAAAGAAAATGGGGGCAGAAGTGGCCTTCCCTCGTGAGTCCCACTACAAAATCCTGCAAGTGGGCAACTAAAAAAGCATTAAGGAAACAATATGATATTGCAAAGATGAAACAAAATGCTCAAATGGAAATGAAAAATTGAAAACAAACTGCTAAAGTCAGAAAGTGCAATAGGCCACAGATGTTTTTCAAAGTCCTCCAAAAATGTTTTGCCAGAAGTATTTGGTCCCAATAAATCTGTATTCGGGGGTGAAAAACAGAATGATCAAAAGCAGGTTCCTGGAATACACTGATAATAACTTTCTTCTCCAAGTGACAGAGGAGCCAACAAGGAGAGGTGCTATGCTGGGCCTTTTATTACCAACTTGTAATAAAGTTGGCTTTGTGGGGCTTGTGGGGAATGTGAAGCTCAATGGCACCCTTGGCTGCAGTGACCATGAAATGGTGAAGTTCAAGATCCTTAGGGCAGCGAGGAAGGCACGCAGCAAGCTCGCTACCCTGGACATCAGGACTTTGGTCTTCGGGCATCTGCTTGGTAGCGGTCCATGGGATAAACCCCTCAAGGGAAGAGGGGCCCAAGAAAGCTGGATAATACTCAAGGATCACCTCCTCCAAGCTCAGGAGGGATGCATCCTAGCAAAGAGGAAGTCAGGCAAAAACACCAGAAGGCCTCTGTGATGGAAAAGGATTTCCTGGAAAAACTCAAACACAAAAAGGAAGCTTACAGAGAGTGGCAGCAAGGACAGGTAGCCTGGGAGAAATACAGAGAAATTAATATTTATCATGAAGCTATTTTGATGGAACCATTTTCCCTTATTATCCAGTTCTTTTTTACAGTCCCATAGTACACAACTCTTCAGAGCACAGTAGAGCACTAGCATTTGCCACTATTACAATGGCAATTTACAGCTCTCTATTTAGGCTGCAAGAACAATTTTGTTGATGCTGTGCTACCTGCATTTTAAGACTACAGGTTTCTGGGAACTGGCACATACTTAATCACATGTTAAATCAGACAGTTGCATGTTCCCATCTGTGCCACAGAAGCCTCTAGTCTTTGTTGGGTAGATAACAGTTTTATCTGACAAATATTTTTAGAACACAGCAGCTGAGCTACCATTTATTACCATTTCCCAAGAGGGATTTGACCTTAAGACCTCAAGAAGTTCTGTAGCAGGTACTATTTCCACAGATCCTGCTTCAGTTGTGAACAGTGTTACAGAACTGGCTTTTCAAAGAGAAATTTACCTTCCATGTTTCCAAAATCATAGGCATGCTGTTGGAAAATACATCTATTACTTTTAAATCGGGTTATTTAAGATGTTTTTAATTTTCTATCACTGCATATTGTACTACTCTATGTTTTCATTTAGTTCAAAGCACAAGAGTATGCCATAATTCCCAAAGAACTCAAAAGCATCCAAGGAATCAAAAAGCGGATATTGAAGTCAAATATACTACTGTTAGAGTGAGAGGAGAGGGAATCGGAAATACACCAGCCTTGATTTCTAGTGGGGTTTTTATCACTGCAGTGTCAATGACCTTGATGACAAGGAAGAGCAGTACTGAGGTGTCACTACATACACAACAATCCCAGGTTAGACTTACCACGTCACACAAGTTATTTCTAAGGAAAATTTCCCTCCCTCAGTTTCCTGAGCTGTAAAACTGGCATAATAAACATTTAATTTCTTAACTACTTTCTGAGCATGCTCAGTAATGTTAAAAAAAATTAAAATACCATGAGTTTTAGCAAAAAAAAAGTACCCAATGCCTCTCTCACTGACAGATAGCTGTACCCAGTTCTGACCCTCTCAATTCTGGCCTGTCACTCATCCTTTCAATACCTCCAAATTACATTTTAGTACATTTTGTATTTCAACTGAACATAGAATCATAGAATCATAGAATCATAGAATAGTCAGGGTTGGAAAGGACCTTAAGATCATCTAGTTCCAACCCCCCTGCCATGAGCAGGGACACCACACACTAAACTATGTCACCCAATTTTGTCACCCAGTGATAACAATCTCTTGCACTGGAGTTCTACAGTTTGTATGGAATTTTCTGAAATAATATATAACTGCTTTTCAGATGTATACTATCTATCTCCTGCTGTTCTTAGCCCAGAATTTGCAGTTCTTTGGTAGAACTCCCACTGGAAGATTTTGCATGTCCTGCATATGTCATTTGGCTAATACTTCCTCCTGTATTGGGAGTTAACAAAGCACTGACTCTTGCTGGGCCTAAGCTCTTCTCCACTGAGCAATCTAAGGCTCTAGCCGTTATGATAGCAGGCTCAGTTCTGCCATTTCCAGTATTTCCCAAATCCATCCGGGACACGAATGTATTGTGAACTCTCTTTTCTGGTTTGTTTTGTTTGGGGTTTTTTTTTGGCACCTACAGTTACAGCTTCAGTAAGAGCAAGTTGGTGCAGATAATCAAGCCAGTAAAGATAGCAATAAAAATATGACTCAAACATTAGCCCTCACTTTTCTTTGTTGTAAAAAGAAAAAAATAAAGCTTCAGACAGTTAGGCAGTTAGATCATTACTATTAAATAACATCAACTAGTCCACGTACTTTTTGTTCATGTACCACTTGTTCCTTGTTTTTGAGGCAGGCAAAACAAGGTATTATTTTTACGTTGCATATAAACATTCCCTGAACAAAGGTAGAAGCTTGGGAGTCACTTTTTGTTCCTGATAAATTCAAAAGGCAGCAAAGCAGCCGACTGACTAGCTCAACAAGCCTGTTTTCCAGAGATACAATTAAACAGTGTTGAAAAATCACATCAGTAAGAATTACTAGGAACTTTGGACTTCTGAGTTCCCAAGTTTGATCCCAAGCCTGTGGCAGGCAATCCAAAGTCTGCCTCTGACTTCGATAACATTTACACTAGACTCCTCCTGAAGAGTATGAACAAAGATTTGGGAACCCAAATTTAAACATCCCTGCTTTTCCAAGTCTTAGACTATATCCTGCTTTTAATTCATTTTTTCTTTGCTTACAGAGCTGGTGTGAAAACCTTATGGCACGTCTACACTATACAATGCAGAAATCCCTGCACCAGCTGGTGTGAGTACCCAGCATAGCACCATGCTGAGCCATTAGCTTGAGTCCTGGGAGTAGTATAGATATATTAGCATGGCATTATGCCCAGGCTAATGAGCTCAGGCTAGCTCTGTATTATACTGCTTAGATCCAGAGCTAGCTGTGTAGCCCCACACTGCAAAGAGTAAATTTCTTACTGCACCACTGAATTTTACGTGTTCCATGTATCACCATCCTGCTCCTGCAGACCCACTGCTGCTGTTTGAGTAACATTTCTTTGTCTGAATTCTCACTACTCCGATATACAAAAATGCCTGTTCCTAAACTGAAACTTACTTATCTATCCACACATTGACATCTACAAGTAAACAGAGCACCTGCATGTCACCACATTTCTATTCTATAATGAATACATCACATGCTTAAATTGTGCCTGAAATAGAAAGTTTTGAATGAATCCCTGTAATCATCATTTAGCTCTTATGCTCTTAGTTTTGTGTGGAAAGGAAAGAATTCTGCACTTCAGTTTCATCACTGAGGTCAAAACGTTTCTTAAAACAAAACTTGTATATTTTCTCTCTGTTGGCAGAAGCTCTTCTCTTGAATAGAAGGGAGTTGATCACTGAATATAAAAAATTTTGCTGGCAAGACAGGTTGACTGACAGCCATTGCAATTAACTAGAAGATTTCAATTGTTATGTTTTTCTGTGTCATTGACAACAGTGATTATCAGGGGGGCACACATATATATGTACATTAACTGTATTTGTTACTTAGCAGTTATACCATGTCACCACTCTTAAGAGACTTTTTTCTTCCTGCTTACCTATTCCAAACGACCAAACATATGCCTTTGATCTGCCTGAAAGGATAAGTATCTTACCAAGGGTTTGAGCACATGAATAGCTAAGCAAAGCTCCTGACACAGCAGAAAGCATTTGCACACACCTAAGACAAAGTCCAAATGCTGAAACGGAAAGACCAGAATAGAAAACACTGAATGGAGCAAACTTGTAATTACCACCAGGAGCAACATCCTTTCCTCATCAATCCTCAGGCATGCTTATATTAAGCCATAAAGGGGTAGACAATTCTGGAGGGATAGTCTTTCAGGGTTTTTTGTTTAATGCTTTGGAGCTAAATCATGCTTTCCTTTCCCAGGGGTGCACAAGACAAAGGAAAGGCCAGATGGAGCCCTCTTCCCCTCCCTACCACACCTGGGCAGGGGCCAGCCTCAGTGCAGTGCCCAGGGGAGTGCGTGAGCACTGGCAGCCCAGCCGGCAGCCCTGGGGAGTGCTCGCAGCCTGTCTGCAGGGCTCTTGTCAGCTCTCACCCACAGACAGGCACAGCGGCAGAAGCAAATGTTCCCTCTACTGCATGGCTATGCGTCAGGATACCTCCACCCTCACTGCAACACTTAATACATTCAAGGCCCACAATTCATCCTCTTTGAAGCACTGACATCTTTCCTTACAGCCGTTATCTGGCTAGATACCTGGAGCCAGTCCTGCCTCCAAGCACAAACACAGAACCATAGCAGAGCCCCCAGGGGTGTGTGCCAAAGGAGGATGATATGCCTGAGCTCCCAGAGCAGCAATGGCTGCTGCCTGCCATGCCACCAACGGATGGGGTTGCAGATTCCCAGCAGGGAACTTCAGAAGGTGCAGCCAGCAGCTGGAAGGACTTCAGAGGAATATCCTGTGAGAGAGGGACAGCACTTGCAAGGGAAACACATGAGACAAGCTTCCACGGCTGCAAAACATCTCCCTGGAGCCTTAATAAACAAAGCAATTTAAGCCAACAGGGCTTTATTCTGATCTGTGAAGCAGCTGCACAAACGACAGCACACTGCAGGGCTGACAAGGAGAAACAGGGATTCAGCACAATATGCTGGTGGTGCAACAGCCCACTTCTCCATCACAACTTTACTCCAATGTCAATGATGCACTGTAAAGTTCTCTGGCTCCCAGAGTTAGCCCTCCACTCATAATCATGATGGAGCACATATGAGGGAACATATATGGAAGAGGACAACACAGGTAACAGGGTCAAATCATATTAATGAGGAGACCACCCAGAAGCACAGCAACAAGAACTGCCCTTGGCAGGAGTGCACAAAACACAGCACTGCCCAGAGCAGACAGGAACAGCAGTCATTATAGCTACATCACATGCCACTTTAAGGAGACACATATGCTCCTCACACACAGCCAGCCAGACCCACTGCATGCTGCAGTGAGATCTGGGAACTCATGAGGCCATTTAGGACTGCTAGAATCAGTGTGATCTAAGTATAAGTGTCATCAGCACTTAGCATGAGAAAGCTTTCTTACACCAATCAGCTGTAACTTGACTTAAGGAGAAACCAATATATGGAGAAAAAATAATGAAAAAGCTGGAAAGGGCTGCAATATTTTAGGTCATATGATTATATTTTCTTATTTTGTTTTGTTTTCATGGCACCTAACAAGAGACATTGCTTTAAGCCAAAAAGAGAATCTCAGAGTCAGTGCTGACTGTAAGATAATAGAGACACCCTGTCACTCTGCCCTCATTTTAGCATTGATTTCACTAGCTACGTTATTCTCAGCACAGTAAAGTGCTGAGGCCAAGTAACTTGGTGCAACTAGTCTCTTCTATTGCAGAAGAGGTTACAGCTACTCTCCAGATTCTCTCTCTTTCTCACAGGAGTACTCTAGGAGCACTATATTTTACACCTAAAACATAGCAGGGCTAATGCTTACTTTTCCTCGTGTGAAACAACACTGTAACAGCTACTGCAGTGTTCACCAGCAAGAACCAGTACCTCACATCGCAGCTATAAAATTCACACCTATTCCTCCTGAACCACAGCACTGGCAGTCTGGAGGGCATTTGCCCCAGGTCATGAATAAAGACTCTAGTCTACTTTGTCTGACTTCTCATTATCACTAGAGAGGAATGTTCCACAGCCTCTTTCAAGGAGAGTCAAACCAAATGGACAAAACATATCACAGGAGAACCTGGGAGGGAGCCATAGATCTCCAGCTTGACATGAGCTGGAAAGAATTCTGAAGTCTGGACAGAAAATTGCTCAGTGCACATCATTTGTACTCAAAGATTTTCTTCACGCTGCCACACCATGAATTTCACCTATATGAAGCTCATTACTCCATGGGGCATACTTAAACCCCCCTTTCCTTTCTATTTCCTAATACCTACTCACCTGTACCAAAAGTCTAGCATCTGTGTAGCCTTTATATTCTGTGACAGACATAAAGGACAAGAGCCAAGTACATCACAAGGCACCTCTCAGGTGTGTTACACATGCCACCACCACCACACTGATTAAATTTCTACACCTGACTCCAAGGCTGCAGACCTGCTGAAGGTAAGCAAATCCCACTGCTGTCAGCCAGAGCCTCTGGTGCTCTCCACCATATCTGGATCTATACTCACTGAAAGGGGACTGACACAGTCAGCATTTTTGAAGGCCTCCCCTGGCCACTGGCTAGCCCATTCCCCATGAAAGGAGCTGCTGATGTGCTGTTGACAGAGGAGCATGTTGTGGGGCAGTCCTCTGCCCACTCTGCCAAATCAAATGCTACCTTCATGTGTACAAACCAAGAACACAACTGACTGTTGAGAGGTATCTGGGGAAGCAGACTAGCATACAAAGAGGACAAAATTCTGACCACCCAAAGTTCAGTGAGAAGGGCCTTGTCCATTGCTGTATTTGTTAAAATTTGAAATAAATCTGTTGAAATAAATCTCACTGTTGGCGGCATCATCACCATTTCCTGTCCCCCTTCCCAAAGACCCTTAATAGCAAAGGTATTTCACAGGCAAACGTTTCTTTTTTTAAAAGGCAGAGCTCATCTTATTTTAGAACCCAGCATCTATGCCAAGACTTCACACTGTGCTGAATGCATTACAACATCTACCAAAAGTGCAAAATACATTTTAAAAATGGTCAGGCAATACACTGAATAGTTGTGGTTTCTGAACACTTGCCAGTTTTAGTTAGAGGGTTTTTTTCCCCCCTGTGTTACTTACAGGCACACTGAAATGATACGTGTAAAGTGTTCTTGCAACGTACTACATCAAAGCACGTAGATTTGCAAATGCTTCTATTCACTGAAGCACACCACATACGGAACTAGCCCTGTATTTCCCTAACACGTAATGTGCTCTTACTCCCTTTCAACATGATGTACCATATAAAGCAGCTATCTTTGACAGTTCCAAATACCAAAGTCTAAAATAAAAGAATCTGGTTATTTTGGGGAAGAGAATGCTGTGACAACCAGGGTAAAAGATACTAATTTTTATTAACTTTAAAAGCAGGATAAACTATTTCCCCTTCCCCACCTCCAAAAAAAAAAAAAAAAAAAAAAAAAAAAAAGTAGTAATCACAGTGAGCAAAATCTTGCCTGGGATGAGTCAGAATAATGAGTGGCTTAGTTGCTAGAATTACCTGCGAGTACTGGTTTGCAGGCAGTACTGCAAGCACCATGCAGACAGAGGATTCAAGAATCAGATCCAGTTCTCACAAGAAATCATGATCTGAACCTTTCACAAATCTCAGTGTAATCCTGATTGAGTTTGAAAATAAGTTGGGACAATTTTTTTTCCCATTACATTTTTGTTATGGGCACTTCTGGTGAAAAAGAGCAGAGAGAAAAGCCAGCAAACCAGCAGGCAGCCTTTGTGAAAGAGACTGAAACAGGATCAGGGTTCTCCCTAAGGAGAGAAAAATAGCTGCAGATGAGTCGAGAAATCTAGATGAGAGCAGAAGGCAGCTTAAAAGATTTTTAAAAGCCCAGCAGCAAGTACTACTGGAACCCTGATTTCATTAAGCAGATCAAAGATGACAGATCAGAGGGTGTGAAACCAGAACTAGTTGGTCATTATCTGACAAAGTTGGTTTTCAGAAGAAAATATCAATTAATTGAAATCAAAGCTTTTGGCAGGAATATGCACACTAACTTTGTCTGGAACATTTTCTTGGGTACAAGATGGCATTTTTGATCAGAGAAATCACACGCCAAGAGCAGCCCACAACCCCACCACTAGGTCAGTGCCCTGGAATAGCGTGGAAATACCTACACGAAAGGTGAGGAAATTCCTAAACTAACAGTGACTGCTGATGGTGAGTCTGCCTGATTTCAGATAGTAGCCTGTGGATGCACCAGCCCAGAAGAGCTTCATTCTGGTGAACCTGCACCCGAACTAATAAACCCAACTGATCTTCTAATCTGCCTCTATCATTTTCACAAAACCAGCTCCCACCTACCCTGTCTAGTATCCCTGCATCTACCTTCCAGCAGGAGCTACCTGGGCTGTGTCTGGACCCCAGATCACATCCATACCACTGGCATTGTCATGGGTGGGACATATGTCTAGAAAAACTCATACATCTTGATATCACTAATTGTTATGTCTAGATTTTGTCACTTCATTTTGAGAATGTTACTAAAATGCAAATTATATTCATCTATTCTCTTACCCCCACAAAATTTATTAAAATTCATATAAACAAAAGTTGTGAAGCTGAAAAAACATATTCTCATGACCAAAACAAGAAAACCAGAATAAGACTTTACTTCATTTCCTCATTCAACATTTTGTTCAAAGCTATATATTCATGTGAATGCTTTACTAACACTGATTTTACTAACACTCTGTTCTCCAGTGGAAAGATGCTCCATCTGAGCTCTACAAGCTAGAATGCAGTCTTTGGTCATATCACAGATATATTTTTGTCTTCTCTGCATATTTTTATCTTGTCTCTGTTTACCAGTTTCTGTTTTATCTTTCATTCCAGTTGTCCAGAGAGCTCTACTAACAAACCTTATGAAGTTCCCCTAAGCAGGAGACAGATAGGGTCCATAGGAAAGATGAGATTCCATGTTAGTTCAGTACCAAAAACGGATCCCAGGTGCATGCAAACACTTCAGGAAAGACTCAGTTTGTGTATAGAGAACAAACTCTACAAACCTGCATATTTCTACCCTTTTTTACTCAAAAATGCCTGGCTCCCATTTTTCTTCAACAGCTGAAGTTGAAGGATTCAACTAAAGTTGAGGAGTCACATGCCTTGACCTGATCCCAGGTTTTGGAACAATGGCAGCATTAGCCACTTTCTTAGGTATTGAAACTAGTACAGCTACTAATTTTGATAACAGATAACTCTTGCAACTCAGCATGCTAGTTATTTACTGTGTAAATTACAGTTTGTCCATTAGCCAGCTGTAAATAATGCCACATGACAAAACAAGGTTGGGATCTGCTTCTTGAACAAATATGATAAAACTTACAAGAAGTGAAAGCAGATGGGAAGTTCTATTGCAAAATTGCTGCAGAAACAAAAAACGGAAAAAAAACTGATGGTGTAATTTTGATGAAAATAAAATTCAGATGGAATGAGATAATGTGCAAATCATTTGGTGAAAAATACATCTCCAAATATGATTTAAGAGACATTTCAGTGCCATGGTTACACATTTAATTTCCAAAACCATGAAATGTTCCATTACTGTAATAGCTTTGATTGGCTGTGATTCTGCCAGCAAAACTACTAGAGTATTGTTATAGTGATAAATTTTGCTGCAAGAAAGGGCTATTATATAAGAATGACTCTTTCAGATATTTATAGAGAGGTTTTATTTATTTATTTTAAGAGGTTATAATAAGAGAAGCTGGATTGAAAACAAAGAAAGAAAGAAAATTGGAGCTAATCAATACAATGCTCTCAATTAGTCTAAGTTTTTCATACTTAAAATTGTTTCAGGGCTCCAGAAAAACACAGAAGGAATCTGAAGCTTTTACTGTTTTGCCTTTTGTATGTGTGTGTGTACGTGTGTGTTCACGTCACAATTATAACTATTCATGGATTGTTTTCTTCCTTCCTTTCTGCCTCCTCTCTCCTGTCCCCAACTCTCAGCCACCTGATAGTCTGGAAATGAAAATACATTTTCCTGTTATCTTTCTTTTTCTTTTTTTTTTTTTTCTTTTCATTACTTTTCAGATAGGACAACAATTGCCCAGAAACAAACTATAAATATATTAATATTTAGCTAGCTAGCTCCCCATGCTTGTATATAGATAAACATTACATAAGCATGTGTCTAAGTCAAAATTGATGACAATGGTCAGGAAATACCAAACAATCCCACCATAATAAGCCTCTGAAAGAAAATCCAATAAATGTAATACTACATATGAAGTGCAATAAAAATTTAATGCAGAGACTCGTTTTCATTTGAATTTCACAAGTGTTGTGGGAAATATCTTTCATCACCACTCTTGAAACCTGAGAGCAAAACCACTGCTTTGTGCTGGGAAGTTCAAGTGTAAATTTGTAAAATAAATCTTCTTTAGTCCTTTGGGGGTAAACTAGATTAGTAGACAAAAGCAGCAGAAGTGAAAATACAGCTACAAACACATTTAGCAACAAATAAAGGCAACAAACAGGAAGGTGTACAGTTGCAAGCAATAGTCTGGTAAAATGATATATTCTTTTCTTTTAGAATATGATTTAAACTGTTCAGAATTAGAATCCATTAGTGAAGAAGTTAATGGATTTGTGACAAGCCCAGAGAACAGGTTTCATTGTGTTAAGCTCAACAATATCAATCTGCTCCTGTTGGTATTTTCTATTCACCAAGAATGTGCCTGCCTTTAGTATTTAAAGGGAGACTCTCTAGCTGGCCCAGTACAGCCCTAATGTAAGAAGTCAGGCATTAACCTAGCAACTATTAGTGCTTGTCCTGAAGAGGCCAGGAAAAGATAAAGGGAGAACATCCTCACAGCTTCTACTGTTTTCTCCAGATTGCCAAGCATGTTTTAAGGCAGCTGAGCATAAAAAGCACAGTATACTTTGTGAAAGTCATAAACCTACTCCACAGACCTGTCTCTAAACAAGTTTCCTTCTCAAAATTTCCTGTTGTGTGGTAGCAGGTTAAGATCACAACTGGTAAAAGATACTGCCAGAGTGGCAACCCGAAAGGTCCTCACCACAAGCCAGGACGCTCTGCCTCAGTGATAAATCATCAGAAGCCTTCAGTGTACAAACACCCAGTACAGCCTTGGAAGTCAGGGAGTCCTGGGGAAGTCCCACTGCCTTTTTTCCAAGCTGCTGAGCTGTCACACTGTCACCAAATGGTCAGAGGCACGAGACCTTTGTTTAGCAGCTCTGCCACTTTTCACAGGGCTCTCCCCCCCCCTAGACTGTGCCATGCTCATGTTTGTCTAAGTCTGGGTACGCCTACACCTCCAGTACCAAACTTGCTGGATTGAGCCCATCTGTTATTGCCTCATTCATCTTGTGGCTCTTTGGAGCCCGGACAGACAGCTTGCAGTACCTCTCAAAAGATGGTGTAGGCAAAATCACAATCTGCAGAGCCTGGACCAGATTTATAGTGCCATCACCATATGTCTCCAGTCAGAGCACACAGCATGTGTGTCAAGACCAAGGAAGAGTTCCCTCATTAGACATTTCCAGGCACATCTTAGGTCATTTAGATATGCTTTTATGGGTCCCAACATGTATTATGGCTAGACTGCTGGCAACAAAGCCCTTGCATTCACAAGTGGATGAGCGCGGAAACTGTTCCACTAATGGCTCTGCACAGACATTCCTAACTACCTTAACAACAAGATACTATCATTTCTTCATCCCACAGAAGGCTTGAATTAGTGGATATGCATCCCACCAAGTAGTCACAACCTACTTGGCTGAAGCAGTTACTTAGAACTCCTCACTGAACGTCTTATGCTCCTTTTGCACACAGAGCTGACTCAGCATCCCTCTCAACACCACGCTCAGCATGGCAATATTGTGGGACCTCGGAGGATGACGATGCTCTGCACCGGAGGCTTTGGGAGTAAGTTTGTAAGATGATTCAGAATATGAGTAATTCCAAAAGAGCCTCTAGATGCATTCCCATCTGCCCTACTCCCACACCACACTCAATGTGTTTCTTCCCACTCACTAATAACAGCTCTTGCCTCCTACATGCTATCAACACCTGACTGTCTTTTCTCACTGCAAAACAGTAAGCTCTTATAATGCATTCAAAGCACAATTTTGTCTGACACTTTTTTTTTTTTTAGCTAATTCTGTTAAGGCTTTTTTTTTTTCCTTGTTAGAACTGTTTCATTTGTAGGAGCAAATAAGTCTGAATGTCTCCTGCCACATCTGCTACCATCCCTGTGAGGGTGGTGAGGCACGCAAACAGGTTGCCTAAGGAAGCTGTGAATGCTCCAACCCTGGTGGTGTTCAAGGCCAGGCTGGACAGAGCCTTGGGCAACATGGTCTAGAGTGAGCTGTCCCTGCTCCTGGCAGCGGGGTTGGAACTAATTGATCTTAAGGTCCTTTCCAACCCAAACCATTCTATGATCCATTCAGCATACAAGTCCAAAGCCTGCTAGAGGTTACACTTTACACAAAGAGATTGCCTTTTTTCATATATACTGAACCTGATGAGGAAACCACGAGGTACCATGATAGGTACCTCTCCATTCATCCCTTCAGTACCTATTTGATATCCTGTGGCAAGTGAAAAGTTGGGAATTGATTCCTATGTGGGCAATCCTACCTACCTTCAGCCTTGCAAACAAAATCCACAGATGTCAGGCAGTGCTTCTCTTCCTCTCCCTCCCTCCCCCCACCTTGGAATACTTCCATCTCTTTCTCTTACACTTAAGTCTTTATAGTCCTTATAGCTACCTCATAGCCCAACAAACCAGGTTTGAATGGAAAAATAAGACTAAGAAAACACAGTTAACACTCTCCCTGACCACGCTTGATACAAATGTAGAGCATGTTTCCTTTCTCGAGTCACATCATCATGGCGATTGAGACTCCTGGCAAGCCATGACTGAATCTATCTAGCCAGAACATTTCAATGCTGTTTTAGGACCATAATGAATCAGAAAGCTCTGCCAACATTGAGTTTTTTAAAAAACCAAACCAAACAAACAAACAAAAAACCCACCCTAAAACCAAACAAAAAAACCCACACTAGTAAGCATATTTCCACACAGGAAAATCCTCCTCTATTTTTAAAGCATTCACTTTTCCCACCTAATGATTAAGCTCAGCAAGGAAAAATCAGTGCAGATAAAGAAGCTAGGTCTGAAAAATTTCTGTATATGGAATAAAAACTTTCAAAAAGCTCCAGGCTGACTAACACTGTCATATTACAAAAAAAAATGAGAGAGAAATACAGGCCAGGATGAACTCTAACCTTAATATTACTGTAACTTTATCCACATATTTTACCATGGTTTCCTAAAGAAATGAGGCTCACACAGTCACATAAAGCCAGATTGTCTGTCTCTGATTATAAATTCCCTCTCCTCCAGTAACTTCTGAAGCCATTGGCCAATTTTAACCAACTCTGCCAGAAAAGTAGAAGTCATAGAAACAGAAACCTCCTATTTCCAACAGGCATACAAGTGACACTCAGAAAAGCAAGGCCTTTCCTTGCACTGCCACTAGGAAGAAGGCATGTCCTGGAAGTTCAGGAGCAGCTTTCTGTTATCTGTTTCACAGAGTTCTAATAGGGGGTGAATAGACACAATGTTGGCAAACAGAGTAGCTGTGACAGGCACTCACATTACATTACACACAGGACCTTGACTATCTCCCTTCAATTAGAGGGAGACTAAAGCAAGAGGTGGGAGGAAGAGAGACATCCAGTGTGTTAAGTCCAGCAAAAAAAGCTGCCAATGATTTCAGCTAGCTGGGGACAATGGGCCCTCACTAATAAAGTGAAAAACTCTATGCACTTTCTAAGGCAAGTCAGAGCTGTGGAGTGATAGTCTTGCATCAGGCCTTCCAAAAGCTGCCTTCATTTGGATCCGTGCTATTCTGCAGCACAAACTCGGTAAGTGCACTTCCTGAGTGTGACATCTGTGCTTGCAGGAGAGGGGAGCCAGCACTCGGATGTACACAGGTGTTCATGTTGTAAAGCATGTTTCCAGAAAGCTGAGTGTACAAAAAAGAAGCGCCCTTTGTGGACTCTTTTGGGAGCTTAGAGTCACATTAACAGCTGCATAATGAGGGGAGAGTAAGCAAGAAGGTCAGATAGGTCAATTAGATGCAGAAGTAAGTGAAAAATCTCAGCTCCAAATTTTCTGTAAAACCTAGGTTCTGAAAGAGCACAGGACTTCATCAGTCTCCTTATTTATGTGGAATTATGCAGGTTTTCCACAACCAGGATTTTCCAGCTCTCCTACGATCAGTGTGCAGCACACTTTCTTGTGAGCCAGTTGCTTTCTGCTTGGTTAAAGAGGTTAATTATTATAAATTCCATGTGTTTCCAACCATGATCAGCTGATCTTATTCCCACAGAGTTTTGTCAGGTGCAGGAATGAATAGGCTTTACACTCCTGTACACATGGGAGAAGAAATACAGAGAGAATGAGCATCTTCCATGCCCAGCTTCTACCCACACTCACACACCCGTGATGGACAGCCCAGGGCATCCAACCCCTTTCCTGGAACCAAGGCCTCCGCAGGGTGCCCCGGCCCAGCCCTGACCCGCCCGACGCGGCGCGGCG
>NW_009912490.1:21980-26434 GCF_000696875.1 Nestor notabilis | reverse complement strand
CCTAACTATTCTATGATTCTGATTCTATGAAACACATGTAACATGGGGAATTGAACAAGAGAAATTAGAGACTTGTGCACAAGGTATCTGGAGAAAGACTTTTTACAAGGACATGTGGGGATAGGATGAGGGGAAAAGCTTTAAATAGAAAAAGGGTAGATTTAGATTGGATATTAGGAAGAAGTCCTTTATTGTGAGAGTGGTGAGGCACTGGAAGAGGTTGCCCAGAGAAGCTGTGGATGCCCCATCTCTGGAAGTGTTGAAAGTACTACCTGGACAAGTGGAAGGTGTCCCTACCCATAACAACAGTGGTGAAACTAGACAATCTTTAAGGTCCCTTCCAGTCCAAACCATTCATAACCATGAACCATTGTTTATCATAGATCATTATAGATCTATTGTTCTCATGACATTTTAACACAAACCCCAAAACTATCAGTCTTATCATATAGTCCTCCTGAATTTAGCATAACTTTCCCATGAACAGTATCACCATTATCCATTACTCCAGTAAAATGCAGCAGGAAGTTGAGGTTTTTATAAAATATATTTATTGGGGTTTTTTTTGAAACATAGCTAGACTGTAAAACCTCACATTCATAATACTTTTTTTTACTTCTACTGTACAGTTTCTGTTGAAGCTTTTATCTACTCTTCTTTGTGATCAATGTGTTGCCATCTTTTAAGTGATGCTTTAAATTTGTTCTGAATTTGCAAATCTGTTTTTTTATGTTTTGCAAGTCTGTTATCTTTTTAGTAACTTACTTTATGTCTGTAATTGTTATCTGTATGAATGTTAAAAAAAATTAATATTTTTTTGTTAAAGTCTCTTAGCTTCCTTTCAATATATTAGACACTGCAACAGGCAATGAAATATTTTCATCACTCCATTTCATTGATGTTCTGTATCCCAGACAATACTCCAGTTTCATCACTAGTTATAATTTAAACCTCTAAGTATTGACTGTGAACTGAAAATTGTATTGATAATACTAAGTGCACCATCTATCATAACAGAAGATCTTCAAAGATTTCAGACAAACATAGAAAATCCAAAAGTTTGATTTAGATCTTAATATTAGCTGAGGGTGGGTATAAAGTTTTACTCCTCAAAAACAGGGAATGCAAATTATTCATCAGCAAAATGAAATGTTAGAAAAAGTTAACAATGCTGAAATGCTGGGAACATTGTTTACAGACTACAAAAAAAAAAATTATCTTCCTGCTTGATTGAGATTTGAATAATCTATAATGGCAACATCTCTTTTTCATATGTTATATTCTTCACTGGACAGAAACTTGAAGTACTGCCAAGTGATAACTTGATCATTTTGTGCAAATGAAATATCTATCCAGTCATTCCAGATGGTTAGGTTGGGATACATCCCATCTAATTTTGGGCAGATTATCAAGGTGCTCCCTCTTTAGTTGATGATTCTTTTCATGACTATACATGAAGGAAACACAAATCTGATGCTAACAGAAAATGTTAACTACCTTTGGTTCTACCAGTAGGGTGGACAGAGAGGTGGAACCCAGAACAGTGAACCCACAACAGTCTGATAGGTAGACAAGACATGACCAAAAGAGCTCAAGAGAGTTCAATTTCCAGGAAATTAATTTAGAAAACCAATATGAAAAGCAAATTAAATGTAATAGAAGTTTAGGGACATAGCATGAGAGCTTGATGGTCTTGCATATCAAAGGACGTCTTAACTCTTCTTCAAAAAATTCTTTCAAGTGTATAGTTCATATAATAAAAGCACACACCTTCAAATGATCTGTTTGCTCTTAAGGTCTAAGTGAAAAATCTCTAATTCAGAGACAAACCCACTATTTCATGAGACAAAAAATGAAAGAAGGCATGATTGATATTAAATTATGGAATCATTGGGATACACAGCAGTTTCAAAGCAGTAATTCTCAGATGTGAGTCAGAAATCCCTTTGAGAAAAGCAAACTTTTCATTGTTTTTGCCACCTATTTCTTCATCTCAGGTTTAGAAACAACAAGTCATTTAAATACAGAAGGAAGACATTGTATTACAGATACTCCATAGAGATTATCTTGCAGTTACTCCCACTGGAAAAATATCTAAAGCTAGTTGCACAGTATTAAAGCTCAGCATTTAATCTTTGAAGACGTTAGTTAGTTGCAGTCAGTGAAGAAGCTGTATGCTTTATATAGCTAAACATTGGGTTAATGAGTCATGATTGAGAATGTATAATTAAATAAGTATTATGCACTGTATATTATACCTATTAAAACTATGATAAATGTTGCTATGAAGTTGATTAAATAATTAATATTCATACTAAAATTATCCTTTATGTATGTAATGACTGCTAAAGGATGGCCAAAAAAATATATAAATTAATCAGACTGTTTTATTCATGAATAAACTGTCTGTTCCATTTTCTCTGTAGCTATGTTTCAGGAATTTCATGGAATTTCAGTGCTGTTTGTCTTATTGACAGATATATTTTGAGATATAAAAGTAAAAAAATAAAAACATTTAAGATTACTTGTATTTTATAGAATATTAATTTGACTTTAATGTGATTATGTCAATTTTATTTAATAAAATGCTAGATTACTTTTTTACTAAGCAGAAATTTCCATTTTATAATTTTGAGGGAAAACATAAGAGAAATTAACACTAAAAAGGAAATTTGTAAAAAGTGATTAAACAAATGGAGTAGCTGTTGGGACTTTTCAGAGCATTCTATCCCATTATACTACCTGCTTGCTTTTATTCTGTCCAGTCTTTCAGTGATCATATAAGACTGAAATCCTATATATAGACCGTCTATCACCTGACTTATTGCAGACCACAAGTTACATTGGTTAAAATCAGTTTTGTGGGAGGAACAAGAAGACATCTTCCTTAAATGTCATATAAACATAGCATCTTCCCATTTTCAGGATCTGTGAGAGGCTTCCTAAGCAAATAAGTGTTTCATACTTGAATATTGAAAACTTTCAACATAAATCTTTCTGTGCTTTATCATAGTATCAACTGGAAGTTCATGATTTCAAATGAAATTAATTCAAATTACTTCCAGGCTAATTAATGTAAATGGGTATTAGTCTGTAGATTCCCTTTGAACAGGCCTTTTTAAGCATTTAGGCCTTGCTGATTAGATTTTGGCAGGAAAGAGTCATTAAAATAGTATTTTCCCTCCTCAAATGAACATAAGTCATTCATATACTACTGCTTTCTTCCATCCATTTGAAAACCCATACTAATCTCAGTTTTATGATTATGTGCAACTATGCATGTTGAGATTAGTCTTATTCATTGCAACTTGTTCTATTTACGTGTGACTTAAGAACAATTAAATGCATACATCAACAATGTTTTTTAATGCATAAATTCAGTTACAAGTTTAAACTTTTCTTCTGTAAAATCTTCTTACCTACAGCTGTTTCTATGAAATATATATGAAGATGACTGATAGGTAGCTGATAAGGAGACAAGACATTTTATTAAATTATTAAAAACTTAATATATACACTGTGTCCCTCATGTGTTTTCCCATCTTCTACACTGTAAGCATCCAAGAAAACTCATCATTCAATCCAATATTTTAAAGCATTATTGTTATCGTTACATTTCTTCTTGTTATATATTTGTCTTTTCAATTATTACAGTGTTTGTTTAATGAGTGGTCTGAACTTCTAATCATAACTCAGATTATTCTTCTTACAAGATGTTTTTATTACATCTATAGTAAGAGACTTACAGTTTCATGCAAAAGCTGTCTAAGACATATGTATTTTATAAAACAACAAAGCTTTAAAAATCTATGATATTCAACAGCAGGCAAGCTATGTTTTTTTAAGTAGGATGTCACACATTTTTATATTATTAATATTTCTGTATAGGATCAACCAGGTGAAGAGGAGAGGAAATGAGTCAAAGTATGCCAAATAACTCTTATAATTGGCTGAAGTAGCAAGGAAATTATTATAAAAACCCCTTAATACAGTAACTTACAGCATTTTTAAAAGTAGGATATATTTTAAATTGCCCCCTCATTTGCAATTCCTTTTTTTAAAAAAGATGCATATATACAACCATATAGATCCTCAGCTAAGAAACAAATTCAATATTCATTGCAGAAGTCTTCAGTTAGGAAGCAAAATTGATATTAATATCCAGGTTAAAAAATACTGGGCTTCAAAAAATTACAAAGTATATTTGCAGAGGTCAACAAAAGTTCCTAAATATCTTTATACAGAATGCTTTATTTACATTTGATACATTTTATTCTATATTCATCTATTCATATAATGATAAATATAACTATATAGAGAATTACATATATAAGTTAAACAGTTTTATATATAAAATTTTAGAACCACCGTTTTTTAGTTTGTGCTTTGATTAATTTTCTTTACTTAGCTCTAAGGTAAGGAAATGTCTTCTCCCTTATGAGACTTTTTTCCCT
>NW_009912490.1:17278-21949 GCF_000696875.1 Nestor notabilis | reverse complement strand
AGAATTTCAGAGGAACTGTTGGTTGCATGAAGAAGCCATGGCCACCGTGCCAGGATGCTGAAGATCCTTTGTCTGATTTTCAATTAGACAAACAAAAGCTGGTGCCTCAGCACCATGGGCAGGACAAAAGGTACCAGAGTATGATGGGCCCAGGGCCCTGCAGTGCCTGGCGATTGACTGTCACCATGGCTGCTCATTGCCCATCCGTCAGAAGGCTCTCACATGGCCATCAGCAATGGTTCAAAGTTTAGAGTTTTAAACAGTCCTGGCCCTGTCAAACAGCAGTGCATGCATGGTTTGCTCTTGGTAAAGCCATATGGGCTGTTTGTGATACTTCTTTTCCATGTGCCTGAGCAGAGATAATTTAGTCCATAACCTTTCCAGGGATCACCCATTTTAAAAGGGAGTGTGAGTGATGCCTGTCTTTTTGCAGTCACCAGAGACCTCATCTAGTTACCAGTTACCCTTGAAGACACTGAAAGCCTCCTTGCGATGGCAGTCAGGTCCCTTAGCAGCCTCAAGTCCTGTGACTGGCAGGTAGGAAACCTGTGAATATAAAAGGCAGAATAAAGACAACAAATACTTCTAACTGAGCAGACAGTCTAGTCATTCAAGCAGCTTATACTGAAGTAAAAAAGAAAAAATAGAAAATTGATTTGTAAGCTTATATTTCTGGTTTACAAGACCCAGTAACCACAGAGGTCATATTTGAGCTATCTGGGAATGGGTACTGGAAGCCCCCAGTGCCTTGTATTGGTCACTGCGCTAACATTATAAAGTTCTCCCTTATTAAAACCTCCTAAAACTTCAGAAGTCATTTCATATTTTTCAGGAATGAAGCCTTATCAAAAACTGT
Source organism: Nestor notabilis (assembly GCF_000696875.1). NCBI lineage: Eukaryota > Metazoa > Chordata > Aves > Psittaciformes > Psittacidae > Nestor > Nestor notabilis. The sequence goes on along the minus strand of NW_009912490.1, from coordinate 21,093 downwards.
TTCCAAGCTAAAAAAAAAAACAAAATAAAAAAGCTTGATTTCCCTTTCTGGATAGTAAAGGTAAAAGGAAAGTCTCTCTTTTGTCTGCCTGGTATTACAAAGTCTCTTACAATGTGCTCGTCTTGATGAAACCCTTTTATGCAGAAATGCTTTGTATAAAAGTGTAAAAGAAAATTCTTTTCCTCATCTTTCAAGATTAAACATGGGTTTGAACTAGAATTTAAAATTGTGATTGTTCTTAGCAATGGACATGATTAAATTCTTGATTTCAGCATTAGGGTGAAACTGCAGCTTGTAGGTTTCAATACAACAGGAATTCCTGATGCATTTTGTCTGATTTTCAGAGCTACCGCAAAAGCAAATCCAAAAGAAGGAGAAGAAAACTAATAATATACAAAACCAAAGGAAATATTGGTAGAGAAAGATAGTCTTGTTCTACAAGTCCTTTTCCTAATGGACTTTTGAAATAAAAGCATTACTAACAGTTTGGACAGGTGAAGATGTATCAGTACCTCGTGTCATTTCATTGACCTCCTCACCTCCAGAATGATGTTATCTAGGAGAAATGTCTATTCTACATTTTTACTATATTAAGGAGCTGCACTAAAATGTATGTTCTTATGTAATATTTTATTACACTTTATATAGAAGCTGCATAATGTATTAAAGGAAACTGAATTATTTTAAATCACATATAACTCTGCAATTCACTCATTTACAGACATAATTTTTGTGAAAGTGGCATTACATACATACACTCTTTTTTAACTACATACTTGATTTTACAGCATTTATTCATTTAACCTCCAAGAATGTTTAGGTTGATTGTACATCTCAGTGTATTTCAGATATCCAAAAAGTTACCTCTCGTAGTAACTTTGCTAGTAGGTTTTTCCTTCTGAACATTTGTTAGGTTGGAAAATAAAGTTGACTTACTTCAGACAGTCAGAACACCTCAGAGTCAACTTTGAAGGCAAATCTATATCTAAATGTTTCATGGGTCAAATAGCTTTCTACGGGATGTTTCCTGCCTCCAGACTCTTCTCTATACACAGTCCTCTACATCTGACACATCCTTCTCTGGCAGTTCTTAGCGTAGTTCCACAACAGCAGCATGCTTTTATGAGAAATGTGAGCATTCTCATCAACTTCAGACATAAGCCTGCATTTACTCATCCATCTGTCATAATGGGGTGTATAAATTCAGTCATTCTTCCAAAATGTTTGATTCAGCAAACTCTTGAATAACATGCATAACTGAAAATACTAAGCAATTCCAATTCTAGAGCTTGGGAATTTTTTAGGTTTTCCCAAATATTGTTATTTTCTTGAAATGCATTTTTAAAAAAAAAGAAAAAAGAGAGTGCTATCCTGGTCACAAACTAACAATAAGTTTAGAGCACTTTTGCTAAGCAGAATTAAGCTATATTTACAGATGCCCATTTGCAATAAGAGTAAAATAAAAGTTGCCTGAAAAGTTCATCTAGAATAAATTTTTATTTTTTTACTACAGACCAAACTGATATTGCTCAGTTACTATTTTCTTTACCTTATTTCTTTCATTTCATTTATGAGCTATGGTTGCAGAAGAAGAAAATGTGGATAATGAAGATAAGAAGAAAAGTAGCAGGGAAGAGAAGTGAAGAAGGAAACAAAGAGGAATAGACCTTTGAGTCTTTTCTTTTTCTTAAAGACACTGAGTACAGGTGAAAACTGAGAGAACAGAAAAAAGAAATATAATCATGATACAAGAAAAAATGGAAAAATCCAAAACAATATTTATTGTTGATCTTATTGACTACTAATGTGAGGAGTTGCATTAGCATTAACTAGACTTTCCACAGTATGCATTTTTCTCAGTGTCAAGCATTTATAAGATTAAACCTAGACATTTCAATTCCAAAATTTACTTGCAAGCTCACCTGACTGACCTGGTATACAGCCACATTTTGGAAGTGGCATTATGAACTACTAATTGCAATATTCTGTATATATATAGCACAGTAGCAGGTGAACTGAAAATGCAGTGGAGAGACAGTGTCAGTCCCAGATTAGACTCTAAAGAGATTGTTACTAATAAAGAATGGGGATTATTTTTACTGCCTGACACAGTAAGGCAGTAACTTGATAAAAATTTTCTGTAAGTTTGCTAATTGTCTCATCCTCAAGGAGTTTGAATTTTGAAAAATATCGAGTATAGATACTTAGTACACCATAAATTATTTCTGCCTTTCCTGTTTCACTTTTCTATGAAATTTTCTATGACACATTTAATTGTATGATAATTTTTTTTTGTTTCAAAAATAAATTTTTTTCTTAACACAAAAAAATGCAAAGCCAAAACAAAATAAAAAGCCTCAATGATGCAACCACTTTCTAGTTCAGAGGTTTATCAACATTTTGTGATTTTCACATTCTGTCTTTCACATCAATAAGAGTTGTGGTAACAGCCAGACTGGGTCAGAGAAGAAGGCTGAGTTCAGATAGAGGATTTGACACTGAAAATGGGATTCATTCACCCAAACGCAAATAGCAGGTCTTGTATGTTCATACACCCCCATATGGGGTACTTCTGCAGGAAGCACACACATTCGGACTATAAAAATTAAAGCAGAATGTGATGTGAAATAGAGTTATTATCTTGGTCATCTTGTAAAGGAATATTTTTCACTGAAGAATCTTAAACTAAAGTTACTGCAAGTGAGAGGATTCCTCAGCCACCTGCAGGAACACAGTAGGGTAGCTGCTATATGATGAGTGGTTCCAACTCAACTGTTCAAGCTTGCTGAATTCGGCAGCCGACATACTTGACTGCAACAGCTATAATAGGATGTAAAACTGGGGGAAGAAGAAGGAAGGGGTGGACATTCAGAGTGATGGCATTTGTCTTCCTAAGTAACTGTTAGATATGATGGAGCCCTGCTTTTCTGCCTGCCCATGGAAGGTGGGAAATGAATTCCTTGTTTTGCTTTGCTTGCATGTGTGGCTTTTGCTTTACCTATTAAACTGTCTATATTTCCACCCACGAGTTTCACTTTTCTGATTGTCTTCTTCATCCTACCAGCTGGGGATAAGCAAGCAGCTGTGTGGGGCTTAGTTGTCAGCTGAGGCTGAACCATGACACATAGCCACAAAGAACATAGCTAAAAATACAATTTAATAAAAATATGAACTAGACTGAGGTGATGAGGTGCAGGGTGCAGGTGACCAGGTTACACTTTTACCTCTTATCTCAATTTCTCTCTGTTTTCCTAGGCTTGTTCCATTCCTATCCCTGTCTTTGGTTTTTCCAATAAAAATTCTATAACATGCCTTGCACATTCTCAGTCTCATGAATATATTCCACAATAAATTTTAAGCAGTCCTAAAATGCTTTTACCCCTGAATCTCATAATTAATCCTATACCCCTCTACAGCAATACTTCATTTCACTCCATAAGGCATTTGGGGAGTAAGCTTCTTTTCATGACTTACCTTGAGGGATGAACACCCAGGTACAGGGCTTGTTATTATTCTTGGACAGCTCTGGGCCAAGCATGGTCTTCTTGCACTCATGTATTTACTGGGGTCCTTGGCGTGTTGTTGTTCCTCTCTGAGGCACTTGATGAAGGCAGCAGAGGCCATCCCAGCTGGTGAAATTGTCTAGAAGAGCCATTTACTTCTCTTGCCCCATTCCCATAGAAAAATGGGAACAATAATATTGCCCTATCTTAAAGGCTGGAACAGTGTATGATATCTGACAGATATTCAGAAATCATGCCACTACTGTAACAAAAGGAGTAAGCATTTCTAGTGGTAAACAGTTGTCCTGGGTT
>NW_009912490.1:0-17247 GCF_000696875.1 Nestor notabilis | reverse complement strand
CAGTAGCAATCATTTTTAATCTTTCTTAGTAGCTGATGTAGTGCTGTGTTTTTGACTTTCAGTCTGGGAACAACGCTGATAACATCAATGTTTTTAGTTGTTGCCAAGTAATGTTTACTCTGACCAAGGACTTTCTCAGTCTCATGCTCTGCCAGAGAAGAGGGGAAGCCAGGAGGAAGCAGAGGCAGGACACCTGACCCAAACTGGCCAAAGGGGTATTCCATACCACAGCACGTCATGCCCAGTATATAAACTGAGGGGAGTTACCCAGAAGGCCCAGATCACTGCTCGGGTCGGGCTGGGTATCGGTTGACGGGTGGTGAGCGGTTGTGTCCTCTCCACTTGTTATTTCTTTTATCATTATTGGTGGTAGCAGTAGTGGTTTTGTATTACACCTTAGTTACTGGACTGCTCTTATCTCAACCCGTGGGAGTTACATTCCTCCGATTCTCCTCCCCATCCCTCCAGGAGCAGGGGGAGATAGAAGGGGAGGGGAGTGAGCGAGCAGCTGCGTGGTTCTGGGTTGCGGGCTGGGCTTGAACCATGAAAACAGTGTTTACTTATCTGGGCAATAAAGGCTATTTAGGTCTTGAACACAAAGTCAATAGAAGTCCCATGTCTCCTTCTCCACCTGTGTGTTTGGTTTCCATCTGAAGAACAACATGAGACAGTGCAATTTCTCCATTATTATTTCAGTATACAGTTGGTATATATGACTACTGACAATGTCAAAGTATTTGGAACTGAGAAGTGCTCCCTACACAAAGAACTTACAATGTGCTCTTCAGGAACTTAAAACTCTTGTACAGGTAGTAAGTAATCATGGCTCAGCTTCAAGATATTTTTTGGAGAAAGTCACAGCTGTAGTAAGGTTGGGCTCCACTGTTTACTTTTTTTTCCCCCAGCTAATGAAAGAGAAAGGATAGGAATCAAGGTAATATTTCTCTAAACCACAAATTTGAGATACCGAGACTTCCAAAAGAGTGATGACAATTGTGATGTGTACTGTGAATACATAGACTTCTCTAAATGACTCACATTCTGACATGCTGAAAAAATTATTTCCTGCCAGGGAAGATCAAACAACTTGTTATAGAGAACTACAGAAGATGAATATAACAAATTGCCTTGCAAAGTAGCATATGAGGGAGTTCCTATGCCCACAGTAGCTAGAAAACCACAGCAGGAAGCCCAGAAGCAAGCACCCGTTTTTAGAACAAACACCATTTTCTTTGGATAATTAAATAATTAAATTAAGTAATAATAATTATGCCTCTTGAAAATTATTATGTTATCAGTGTATATTTCACACGTGCTATGCTGAGATTTATGAGAAGCAATTGATGCCCAAGTTAATACAGCATATGCCGACTCAGTGACACAAAAGTTCCTTCTTTTCAGCTCATAGAAGTACTGTATACTGTGACATCTGAAATAAACATCATAAATGGAAAAAATCAAAAATTTCATGTGGAATTTTTCAATTTTAAAAGTAATGATTTATTTCCTGGGTAAAAATAAATTTATAACTGTAAAAGCTTTTATAAGCTTTTAAAAATCTATTTTCTGTTCTTTAGAAGAAAAAGATTTTTACTATTAAAATATAAATACATTTATAAAATGAAAAATAAAAGCCAAAACTGAGATGAAATATTTTCAAAATTACTGCAGCAGAATGTTTTGATTAAACTTTACAGATGTTTTTCTCTCTTGCATTTCATGGAGATATACTTCTCATATATTCAGTGGTTTTTTCCAACTCAGAAAGGAGCAATTTAGTTGCTTAAAAATGGGCAACTAATGTCATTATAGATGTTATAATGTTTTTCAGATACTTGCATGGAGCTAGCATGGCTGACCAAAGATCATGGCAAATGAGGGGCAGCAGATGGGTACCTCAAACTGTTCTGCATGTCTATGTTTAGGCAATTGAATCCCTGAATCCTGCATTCTGTCACGCTGCAAGCTGAAATTATTTGGTAAACACAGGTAAGCACATCTTCACATTCAGCTATGCTGGTACTTTTGTCTGTCTTTGATTCCTGCAGGAAACCAAGTGAAAAAACTCCACTCTCCAACTCTAATGAAAAATAAAAAAGAGAATTTGCAAAAAGGTTACCTACTTCTACTTCAATCAAATAAGTTACAAGAACATTTGAGCTGTTTGCCTTTAATAAGTTTGTTTTGTTGATCCCAGGTTTTGATGAGTTGAACTTGCAAATGTAAACTTTAACATCTCACAGCATTTTTCTTTACAAAGTAAGAATGTAAACAGAAATTAAGGAGAAAAAAAGAAGCTAAACTCTTCTGAAAAGTGTTGCTTTGATTTTACCTTTCACATATATACATAATTTTATATTATTAAATATAACATTGGAATGCACAAGGAAATTAGCTATTTGACCTTTCTTTTGTGGGTTTTTTTGGGAAAATCAGTAGAAATATTTGCACTAAATTAAGTAAAAAAACCCAAAATAGCTGACATTTCTGTGTTTAGTGGTTAGTGTTCTGATCCTTGGGTCATAAACCATATTTCCTTTATGAGTATCTGAAACTAAAACTGGACACTTAAGGAAAAATTATTCTATGCTTGCACTCATGTTCGTTACAAATCAAGATTGCCTGAGACCAATACTCATATTTCAGCCATAGAACATGACACAAATGCAATATAAATTGTAGAAACTTGTTTTCACCTTATCCTTAAAGCTCGTTTCTAGTATCTTTTTAAGGTTTTATCTAAACCTAATTCTAAACATATTCTTTCCTTCTTCTTGGATATGTATGCATCTTAAAATACGAAAACCATGGACAAGATGTGAAGAATTTGTTAATATTCTTTTGTTCTCACTACTTGGGGAAAAAAAATGCAAAGTTTTTGAACATTTATTAATTTTTTTGGAGGACATCAAGTGAATTATGTACTAAAAAAATTAAATGCTTCCTCCAGATTTGTTTCACTCAAATTAATGGTTGCTCTAAACCAAAATCCCAGGTCTCAATATATATTTACTTTCACTTTACACAGATTTGCAACTTGACAACATAGTTTTTAATGTCGATCATGGTCCAACCCACAGTTCTGTATCTCAGCTCTTACCAGCTTCAGACAAATGAGGACACAGCACAGCTTTGTAGGTCTAACTCCCTTTGCAGTTCTTACAAGAGTGATATGTTCAAAGATCTTCACTGGTTTTGAACAAACAACAAAAAGTGTATTTAAGGAAAAAAAACCCAGAACCAACAAACAAACAAAAAAAAGACAACTCTCTTTTTTTTTGTAAATATAGCCCCTTTTCTGGTCAGAAGAAATTAGTTTCAACCCTACTAACGTTTGTGAAAAGCTTTACATATTAATGAAAATAATGCAAAACCTGTGAACTGTGGCTGTGAACAATAAACAGGGAAATGCTTCAAAATATGCAGTTATGTCTGTGATGACAAACAAATGCTCCTAAAAATGTACTGTCACTAAACCAATTTGTTGAAGGACTTGAAGGTCAGTTTGAGACACGGGACTTGGTAAATGGGGGAAATCACATCGCCCACAGAGCTGCACTGTCATACAAAGTATTTGCTTCCAGAACTGACTCAATGACAGTTCTTTTCCAACACAATGCATTCTTGATTTGTCAGGAATGAGACACACAATGTTAAAAGAGGATACTGGTGAATGTCTTCACAGGGCAAGTTCTGCTGAGCAGCCCGCAGAAGTGTCACATTTTGTTAGAGCTGGTACCTTGTCCTCATGTCTCATTATGCATTGACAACTATACTTGAGGGTATCAGTTAGTGAAATTAATTAATTAGAAGGACAAGGGACAACCTTAGATTGAGTGTAAGATCTCAAAAGGCAACAAAAGCCCTAAAAGCTTTTAAGGGGGCAATTGAATTGAGTCTGAAATATTCTGCAAATACAGTGGCATATTGGATACTACCTTATAAGTAGACACCTAAATGTAGGTGTTGAAGTCTGCTTTGCAACTTCTCTACATTGGCAATTGTCTTGCATTCACTATAAGAGAGGTAACACACCACAGCTGTTCTAAAATTGATGATGTAACATTTTATTTCAATACAGGGCATGGTGTTTGTGCTACTTTTGTGTAATCATTGGCTAACAAGACCCTATGAGTTGAAAACAGAATTATCAATTGACATTGCACTAAATTATCTAAAAGACAAAAACTATAATAATACAAAAAAATAACCAAAAGTGCTAATAAAAGTGGGTGGGGTTTTGCAGAAGAAAGCTTCCTTGTAATGAAATCTAAATTGACATACTGTTGATTACAGATCTAAGATTATAAGAAGCATTAAACATAGAGACCTTCTTAATTACTTTGCATTAAACTTCTCAATTACTTTGCCTTGAAGTCCCTATTTGTAGCTCGTGGCATTTGTGCTTAACAATACCTTGTATGTGTTGGATAAAAAGAAAGAATATTTGTTTCCTTTTTTAATTTTAAATAATTAAAATATTAAATTAATCAATTAATTGATTAATTGGAATTGGAAGCTGGTAGGAATCTGAATTATTTTATTCATTATGCTAGACAGTCACCACTTTATATGCACCACAAAAGCTTAAGTATAGTAAGTACTTGCAGCTGTTTTGTAGCAGATGGCTATAGTCAGAAAACTGATTTTTTTTTTTTTTTACTGCTATTGAGTGCACAGGACTTGATTCAATGGACCAATTAAAAAAAAAAAAGAAAATAAAACCAAACAAAACACTACCCCCCCAAAACAAAACCAACAAAAAACCAAAACCAGCGAAACAAAAAAAACCCACTGACCATTTTAGAAGATATAATTTGTCTTTTTTCTCCTTTTGCTTTATAATTACCATATACCTTTATCATCCTGTTTCCTCAGCTTGGTTATGATTTTTTTGGTTTTGGTATTTTTCAAGACACCTGCTTGATAGGTTTTGAATTAGCATCGTATGTACCCCCTGCAGATATTCTCTCCTCTGAAGGATACTTACGCTTATAGTCTTAAGACTTCATTTCACAGCTTCAAAAAACTCACAATCATTTCAGTCTTGTTTGGAGAAGGGCTGGAAACCAGGAAGGTAATAATCAGGTGAGATTTTACCATGCACACTTCAAACCTAAAAATTATCCACTTGGTCTGTAACGCCAGAAAACGAGACAAATTAGTCCAAGCTACCTTAGCCAGCTTCTAGCCCATTCCTCTTGGAAGAGAGGAGGTACCCTAACATTATGAGGCATAGCTTCTTAAGCTATAGCCTGTAGTCCACTACTGATCAGTAAATGAAACGCAAAACATTATAAACAATATTGTCCTTGTAATTGCTTTTTTCCCCAATAAAGTTCGATACACAATTGCCTATAGAAGTTTATATATGTACACACACATATGTAAGTCCTTAAGAATCTATAACCAGGCAATAAATAACCCTCCCATTAGACTGTATTTATTAATTTCTAGCTTCATAATGGCCTTGATTTTTTATGCTAAAGCTATGGAGAAATATCTTTTTGCTGAAGTTCCTTTACTGTTTTTTACACAGTTGTAGTAAGCTGTTCATGGAGAAAACTGCTCAGGTCTGGCACTTTGAATTTCTATAAGCTTTGCTGGAGGTCAGAAATGTCTACACTGCACTCAAGAAGGAACTGGTGGAGGCTTTGAGTTCAGGAGTGATATCAAGTACAAGGAGACAACTACTTCTAAAAAGCTAAGTTCTGCATTTGTATGTTCGAGGGCCTTCATAAGAGCAAAGTCACTATACCCGAGGGGACATGTTAGTGAAGTCTTCATAGATCTCTGATTATCATACAGTTTCTTTTAATAAGAATTTAGTTAATGAGCTGTCCACTTGGTTCTAGAGTAATTCATTCTAGGATAAATTGAGCACTATTTAAGAAATGTCTTAGAAGTATCTTAAAATCTATTCATAATTTGCAGGTTGATTGGCAGATACGTTAGGCAGACATAGGCTTGCTATTGCCAGCCCTACAAAAAGTATTTTGCCCATCTTTACAACTTCTGTTCTTCTGTTCTTAACTTCTATTAGCAACTGTTCTAATGTACTCTAAGCTACTGTAAGCAACATGAGAAAGACAACAAAGGGAGCAACTCCAAATGAAAAATCTGCAGCTGTTTTATTCTAATCTGAAGGATACAGAAGAGGCTGATAAACACAGAATTAAAAGTGGAAGAAAATCATAAAAGAGAGGAAGTCATAAGATCTATAAACCATACTAAATAAAATACCAGGAGAAGTGGTTGCTTTTAGTACCAGTTCTCCCATGCAGACTATTAAATAGAATAATATCTTGATAGCTGGAACCCAAGATCTCTTAATTCTATCTCTCTAATTTCAACAGCATCTTTTATAGAAATTTTAAAGTTGTTTGGAGAATTTAATTATTCCTCTCCCCTTCCATCCAGAAGATGAACTAACCTAGCATACGGAGAGTTCAATATCAGGACTCCATATGAAAGCTGCTGTAACATAATGTGGAAAGAGATACTTTAAAAGACAGTTGCCAGCCATACTACTACTTGGGAAAACTTGGACCTGCTTTGAGTGGGGTTTTGGAGAAGATGACCTCCAGAGGTCCTTTCCAAGTAAATAATGTAATTCATAGGACTGTTTTATTTTTCAAGGAGTTTGAACCTTAATTAGAGACAGATCATAATGGCCTATCTTGGAAAGATAGGATTATGAAAGAAAGTGAGGATTAGAACAAAACAGTACGAACTACCATACTACTGTATTATGCAGGAATGATTACAAGGAGAGTGAGCTATGAGACTAATTCGTCCAATTGGAAAATTCTGTCAGTCACTGTCCCCTACTTGATTCAAGGCTTATGCATAGTTGAAAGAAGGGCAGATTTCAGTGCAACATCTTGTGACAGGACTACTGAAAGCTGTCAGGCTTGTTACTTCACTGATAAATCCACCTGAACTCAAGACTACTGGCTAAATATGTAGGTACCCATCACTGTACTGGTTGTCCTTGGTACAGGTTTTTAGCACTTTTTTTACTGTTGTGTGGGTTAGAAACTGAACATGGCAAAGGGAGATTTTCCCTTCTCATCATACCTTTCTTTTGCCTTATTTAATCAAAGATAGACATTTCAAAAATCCTTCAGATCCAGAAAGAAAGGCCTAAGCTTAAGTTTCAATCTGCCCTTGGAATTTAGAACATGATGAATGTAACAGAAATATTTTTTTCTTTGAAGTACTTACCACAGTTATGCTGTTCTAATGTGAAGGACATAGTTTGCTCTCATGAACAACTACACTAAACCACATTGATCTGCTTGCATTGTACCCTGCCATCACTGTCTTGTTAAGAGTACACTGAATAATTTCATTCTGTAGGAACAGACTGTTATTTGAACATGCTTCTCTGAAACTGTTATGGGTGCTTGAGTGCTAACTGACTGGATGACCTGCCTACGCTCTAATAATGAACAGAATATAGAAAGTAATACAGCATATTAAATTGAGAATATAAATCTCTTTCTATTACTACTGTCTTCCACAACACTATTGGAAACTTCAGCTTTTTACGGCAGTTTAAATAAGAACTGGAGAATGATGAACCAGGCAGGATTAATTGAATGCCCAGAAGACATCGCTATTGCTGTTCTGCCTCCTCTCTACTAGTCTCCTGCATTCACCCTATATCTGCATGTTCATCTACACATTTGCCCACAATTTAAATTGCATATTTGTGGCAGATTGAGTTTGAGGTTTTCTTGTTTTGTTTGATGGGATTAATTTTCTACAGACTACAGGGGCCATTCTTGTGTTGATGTCACATGTTTGTGCATAACACTCAAAATGTCCAGCTAGGATACTTGCCCTCTCTGCAACTACTACAATTCAGTGGAGTCAGAGCAAAGCCTTGTTGCTAAAAAGGAAAACGTTGTGCTGGTTCTGTGGCCAGTACAAAAGTGTGTCTCAATCATTTCAGTGAACCTCAGATGCATGAACTCTGCTTGAAACTTAATGTTCTTGGATTTACCTGCATAATATGCCACCTGATGTGCATATAAATTAACTCTGTAAAGATAAACTCAACTTAGGAACTTTAAAAGAAACAACTGTATCTGATGTTGAAGGTTTACTATTTTATAGAAGTCTTGCAGACCTGGGTTGTCTTGGTTTTTTGGGGTTTGATTGGTTTTTTTTTTAAAGAGTGAAGTTGGCTTTGGTAATAAGAAGAGGGCTTTTTTGTTGGCTTATTAAACTCTTTTGCTGAAGTATATTGACTTAGGGTTTAATACCAACAGCCAAGATAGTAGTTAGTTACTACTAAGTACCTTTAATTGCAAGTTACAGTTCAAATACTTCAGGTTTCAAAGTAAAGCAAATAACACTTGTCACCATTAATTACAGCCAGTTTTCACCACCCTGCCTCGAAGGCATTGAGCTGCTGCTTTCTTAAGAGGTCACAAAAGATAAATAAGTGAAAAGGAGATCACACTTCCGAAATATTCGAATAACACTTCACTTTGAGAATTCTTTTCTTTATCCACAAACATTGCTTGTGTTCACCTTTAACACTGCTTAGACACAATAAAAAAATGTGTTTTATTTCAGTTCTTTTGTTGTTAGGCATTCTAGGAAGCCTCTATATGATTTACTTTTGCTTATGTGTAGTACTCACAAGGTCTGAGATTAGGAACAAGTTGGTGGCTGTGCTGTTTTATTTTTTTTTTAACAAACTCCCAGAAAGAACTAATAGGCAAGCACCCTTGTAAGTAAAATGTACAAGAGGAAAAAAAACAGAAAGCTCTATAAAAATGTAATGGTCAAAGGGAGAATGTGATTGTTTCTAAAACTCACCCATACCTGTTTTTCTCTATGCAGCATCTGTGGAAAACATAAACAAGTAAATGGAAACAGCAAATTTACATCAAGCTGTTTCTTAACTGAGCTCTAATGGATCACTTTTGAGACCCGTCATAACTGAGAAATTCATATGCAATCTGATTTCCATCTGTGCATTGAGCTGACTCACAGGTGTTTACCTTTGCTGTCTAGCAATAACAGCCAGTTTTTAGGACTAGCATGTGATCTAAGTCCTCATCTCTTCTAAGCAACACAGCCCAGAGCTTCAAAAATAAGTGTGCTGATGTGTTGGTTTTGGCTAGGGTAGAGTTAATTTTCTGCATAGTAGCTGGTATGAGGCTGTGTTTTGGATTTGTGCTGGAAACAGTGTTGATAATTCAGGGATATTTTAGTTACTGCTGAGCAGTGCTCACACAGTGCCTCTTATACCACCAGTAAGCAGGCTAGGGGTGCACAAGAAGTTGGGAGGGGATACAGCCAGGACAGCTGACCTCAACTGAACAAAGGGCTATTCTGAACCATATGGCATCATGCTCAGCATATAAAGCTGGGGGAAGAAGAAGGAAGGGAGGACATTTGGAGTGATGGTGTTCGTTTTCCCAAGTAACCATCACATGCAATGGATCCCTGCTCTCCTGGAGTTGCTTAACGCCCTCTTCCCGATGGGAAGTAGTGAATGAATTTTCTGTTTTGCTTTGGATTGATCTGGTAAATGTTCAATGTTCAGTCTGTTGAGAGATGAAACAATGCAAAGAGATTTGTAGAGCTTGAATTGCTATTGAAACTACTTTATGCCTAAAGAAAAGACTTTTATCCTGTGTCCTTTCTATTTTCCTGACTTTTTATGTGGAGACAATCATGCTTAAATTGTCAAGATCTGGACATATATCAGAATAAAAGAATAAATAAATCCTTGAAAAAATCAGGGGTTTGAGATGGCAAAGCTAGTCCAGGGCTATGCTTTTCTTCTCTTATATCAGTTTTTGCACCCTGTAATTTTCTGTGTATCACCTTAGCTGTGTGACACTCCTCAGCACCCACAGCAGGGTAAAAACTCAGGGTGGCAATGGCAGCAGCAGCGCATCAAGTACAAGCAGACAACAGACATTAACAAACCTGAACTGAACCTGTCTTCGTCACTGGTTTGGTTACACCAAGTGCTTTGTCAGCAGAATCCCTAGCATACGTGCAGAGCGTGGCAGCAGAAAATGCTTTCCTGCCACCATAGTCTCACTAATCCTCTGAATGACATAAACAAAGTATGACAAAAACTCTCCTCTATCAGCATAAATGTCTCTGCATAAGTTATTTTTCTGACATAACGATGTCAGTAAGGGATGATATTTTTTTTATACCCTCAGATATGAAAGCGTTATTGATAAAAATTTCGAGTGCAATTTAGACTAAGATTGCAAGACTAAGAAATCAACATTTAAATCCCTAAGAACTCTCCCTCCTTTGCATCTGTGTGGAAGAAAAGCTGAGATGTCAGAAGAAGGATTTCTGAGCCACTGAAGGATAGCATCAGGATGAGTTTGATGTGGGGCTGTAAAACTAAGTGGTCATGTTACCTCATTCAAAGATGATGTCAAGGAGTTTGGGGATAAGTAAGTAGTGTTCAGGGACCATAGTGATTTTAATCTGTGATGTGGTTATCAAGATGCCATTTTTGCACAGTGATACACTGGAAAGTTGTTTCTAGGAAACAGTCCACATAATGGAAGTTCTTTTCTTTTGCTTTTGATTAGATGCTGCTGGGCCTGTTGCCATTGCTCTTAGTTCAATACAAGTGACAGTGCTCTGTAATATAAAACAAATTTATTTTGAATAATGTCAGAAATCATAGTATTTCCTACCTTTCCTTCTCAGGCAACAACCAAAAATGTGCTAGTCTAATGAACACGTAACAATATAAGCAAATAATGTGTGTTATACACCATGCATACAGACACATATGTAATGTATTATATAAAGTAAACATATACATATATATATCCATACTGTATCTAACTCATGCCTTGAGATGCTAAGTTTTAACTGATTGTTTAGACTTAATTAGTGAAGCATAAAATGCTATTTTACTGGAAAATCCCTGATATTTCACTCCCTCCAGTGACAGATTCTGATGCTGCTTTAGATACTCTAAGGTCTGATCCACAAAATTTGTACATTTCAGTCAGTTAAATGTTTGTTTATCATTACCATTTGTCATGGTTTAAATCCAGCCAGTAACCAAGTCCCACACAGCCACTCACCCACCATCTCCTGTACCCTCCCAGCTGGGATGGGGAGAAGAATCATAAGAATGTAAGCCCCATGGGTTGGGGTAAGAACAGTTTAATAACTAAAGTACAATATACTACTACTACTGCTGCTACTACTACTACTAATAACAATAAATAAAAAGGGAAATAACAAGAGGAGAGAATATAAAAATTGAAGGGGAAAAGGAAGAGTTAAAAACACAATAAACACAAGTGACGCACAATAAAATTGCTCACCACCTGCCAACCAACACCCACCCCGACCTGAGCAGTGATCTGGGCTTTCTGGGTTACTTCCCACAGTTTATACACTGGGCATGACGTGCTGTGGTATGGAATACCCCTTTGGCCAGTTTAGGTAAGGTGTCCTGTCTCTGCTCCCTTCCAGCTTCATGTGCCCCTCCTTGCTGGCAGAGCATGAGGATGAAAAGTCCTTGATCAGGGTAAGTGCTACTGAGCACCAACTTAAACATTGGTGTGTTATCAGCATTGTTCTCAGACTAAAGCCAAAACACAGCACTGCAGCAGCTGCTCAGAAGAAAATTAACTCTATCTATCTCAGCCAAAACCAGGACCCATTATACCATTATACACAGATATACGGTCTTGTACCACTGCAAGATAGTACAATCTCCTTATGAAGGCAAAGATAAGTTCAGTTCAGCTGCTTCTCATCTGTTACATTTAGTTTTAAACCTATAAAGTATCCCTGGAATTACTCTAGCAAAGTTCAAGAATTGTGCCCTTATTGTTTGCAGTATAGTTCATAATTAATGGTACTGTTAAAAGGCCTTGTTTTATTCATAGCATTCATTCCAAATTTCAATTCTTTCCAGTGTTTGCTTTTGACTTCAGTTGCCTCCTATTAACTACTTGTATTTCTTTAATTTGGCATGGTTTTTTTATCTGCAACTCATATACACTTTATTACTGCAACTAAGTAACTGAACTTACCACATGGGCAGTAAGCAACAGATATTTTCTGAATGTTTTCTTCTTTGAATGTTTTCTTCTGGACTGTTTATTTGTTGTCTGAGTGGTTGCTATTTTCTGTTCTCTTAGGAGTCTTCTGACACTAATAGCAAAGGTTCAACCACATGCAGATCTGACTTACGATTCCTTTTCACTAAGCACTCCTCACTTCAGACAGTGCCCAGTTACATGGAAGTAATTTTCACTAGTTCTGTTTGAATATCCTAGTTAGACCATTTAACCAGCTCTTCTTTCATTGCTGCTCATCCCTCTGGCTCAATGTCTCTTGTATCAGTGGCTACAGAGGGAAACACATGTTTTCAAGAGTGGAAAAGGAAATTTCTTTCTCAAAAATACTCTAAAACTAAGGATACTGTCTTAGGAGGTGAAAGAAGAGACAGAGACTCCTCTAGGTAAAGCTGTTATTCAAAAGGTGAGAATTTACAATCTTTGTACAACATTTACTGTTATGGCCTGATTATCTAGAGCATGAATAGTGCTTACTGTCACCTCTGACTTGGTATACTGAATCTGGGACAACCCTGTGCTTCACCAGTCCAGTCTCTTGGGCATGAGAGGTCCTTCCTCAGCTGAAGGAGTTATAGCATTCTCCAAGCGTGGCTCCCTGGTCTCTCCCTGCTCTTAGATGAGAGTCTAAATACTGAAACTCAGGTCTGAATTACCAGCTAGTGAGAGGTTCCCTATGCCCGTGTCTGGTTAGATAAAAGAATCCCACCTTCAGCTGATAGAATATACTATACAGTATCATATAATGAGACTTAACTGTAGCATTCATCTAGTTAAATTAATAAATTGTTGTCAAGATGTGACTATCTTTCAGAAAAAATGTATGGTATTGAATATAAACCCTAGAATTCATGAACAATTTTTTTATTTTACAGTAGCAACTCCTCAATCTGTAAATTTCTTTACACTTTTTCATGCACCGCATTAAGATGAATCTTCAAAATTAAAGGCTGTCAGAGCAAGTAGGTTTTCCAGACTGTGCAACAAGGATTTGAAGAGCAAATCTCAGCTAATAGCTTCCCTATGAATTAGATCAGACCTATTTTTAAATCTATTTCAGTAATTTCTTAAAAATATGCAGATTGTCATGTGCCTGTAATTTTGAGATGTCCATACTATCAGCATCTTTTCTATTTCTTAAATTTTATAGCTTTATTAGACTTGGTTATCTATCTGTTCTGGCAAGTTACAATCTCAGTATTGCAAGAGTATTTTGATTTGTTTCTTCTAAGTACAGTTTACTGGATGGTATCCTTGTTACCATCTCTGTATACGAGGCAGTCTGTGTTGTCTTTAATTGCAACAACAAGATTTCAGGTAGTTCACTTTCAATGCTCTCTCTGAGGCACAATTTCTTATAACAATTTCTTAAACAAATGTAAGATTCAGTTTCTAAAATTATCTGTGGGTTTTTATCCATTTTCACCATGATGGACTATTGTTCTTGTTCCATTATTATTGGAAAGATACTTCATAGTTTTTAGCTCCAGAAGTGGGAATTTCTATGTAGTATTTCAGAATTTGATACTGATGATCTGTAATATATTTTTGTATGCATAATATCAGACAATAAATAGCTTAGCAGCTACTAAAACCTTTATAAAAAATTCCCAATTGTTTCTTAGAATGCAATGCAGTACCATTTTTAAAGCAATGTTTTTCAGGAAGCTGAACCTCTTTCAATATGTCTAAACATTGAGAGCTACTAACATTTGAGTCTAGAGAAACATTTGCACAGAGCTGGCAGACAGAAAGATGGGAAGGCAGAGGATGTATAGCAGTCCTGTGACTCTCTGGCATGTCAACAGGCTGGACAGCATGCTCTAGGATTATAAAAATGGCTCCAGACACCTCTCTTAAGCACCTGAAACAGTCCCTAGTTGAAGTTTTGACATGCATACAAAATACCTGAAAAACTGTACTTTCAAAATAAGATTTAAAAGTTTAAATCTCTCATAATCTCATACATTCAAAAACATTACCATAAAATAAATTTTATGGGATTTTTTTTCTGCATTTAACACTTATTTTTCCTGCAGATTTTATTCAAATATGCAGGATGAGGTTTAGTAGGGTCTTTTGTAAGTATGTGTTAGACACTTTGTGGAAAAACATGCACAGATTATTGCTGAAAAAAAAAAACCAACACATCCAAAAAGACACAGAATGGAGGCCCCACTGAAAATTAGAACACTGATGTATCAAACTTAGTAAGTAGTTAGTACTTAGTAAGTACTTAGTAAGTACTTGCAATCTGTGCAACTGCACTTGCACAGGGACAGCTGAGAACAAAGTCTTTCCTGCTAATTTTAGTTGGAAGGTGATGAGATGCATTATGAATTTAGTAATAATAATAAAATTTTTCCACCAATTGAAAAGAAGCCTCCAGAACAACAACAAAAGAAAAGCTGGATGATTTTTTTTTTTTTCCTGGCATAAAAGTACAGCTTCTCAGCTCCAACAAGAAGAAATTCCTTGCCACAATAAATCCAGTATTGGATCTTGCTGTCCCAGTGCTGCACTAAATTAAGCTTATGGTCAGAGCGCTTCTGAAATGAACGCCATTTATACTTGCAATGACAGCCTGTAATTAAATTATTTCATGATCTCTATTTTGAGTCCTACAGAAAGGTTCAGAAGAGTAATTAACACTCTTCAGCAAAAAGAGTCATCAACCAACACTAAAATGGACACATGGAAACAATTGTAAATTAATGGGTTTGTAAATAGATAGGTTTGCAATGTGAAGATCTGTAAAGTTTAACAGCCATTTGAGAACTTACTGTAAAAACACTGCAGAATTTTTATGTTCCTAACAACAAAGGTGAACTGTCAATCTTGTCTTAGCTAAATAGATAAACACTTCTGACTTAAATGTTTCAACACAGAGATGAACACTGGTTTGAATTTGCCATCTGATGTGATAGCATTATCTCAGCTGTTTTATTTGCTAACAAAGAGGGTATTTTTAGAGGCTTCTTATACCTCTCAGTAGTCACATGAGATTTATAATAATTTTGCACCAACCTGTAGGTATAACTGTAGATACAATAAATGTATTAGAAAGTTCAGCTTCTGACTTGAAATGCCTGATTTCTATTATATACCTGAGCTATGCTGTAGGTATGACCATGCCTGACCTGATCCCAGCCTGCTGACCTGAATTCCTGGTTCGACCTCAGACGTGACTGGCAACTGCAAACTTGCCCAGTGATTGCAGGACTCTTGTCTGACTGTGGTGACCATCACTGCATCACTGCAGTGATTCAGAGCATCACTGGTCCTGCTCTGCTCTTCTTGCTTGCATACTGCAGAGCAGTGACATTCCCAGGAAAAGCCCGCTGCCCTGTCCACCTCATTGTCACCTTCAGCACCACGTGCAGAGAGTAGAGACAGTGATGTTCAGAGGGAGGCACCGCTGCTGCTAAGCTTACTCAGGCAGGGCAGCACAGACTGGATCAGGACTCCTCTCCTGGAGCAAAGGGGCTCCTCAGCTGAAGGCTGGTACAGGCACAACTGCAACATTGCACAGGTGAAAAACAAGGGCAAGGGCTTAGATGCAGCTCCTGAACAAAGAAACAGTCTCTGACAGGCTACCTGGCAGGTACCTTATCCACTATCCAAAACTGTGGTGCACCTCCTCTCTCCCAAATAATCACCAGAGTTACCACTTTTTCTTTTAACCTTTAATTGAAGATCTGGGCTTGTTTTATCAGCTCAGGATGAAAGAATCAGTTATTATGGTTGACATGGATTGTCATCCACTAGCACCCAAAAATCATTCTGAAACACAAGGGAAGTTTAAACCAGCTCTGCTAGTTCTCCTTCTGCCTTCAGTCTTTTCCATTTATGTATTCAAGCTTTTCTATGTAATAGTTTTATAATTTTGTATTTCTTTGCCCCTTAATTAAAAGCTCACATTCTCAGGTAATGATACATAAGTTAAGACATGTGAAAAGAACGTAATTGATTTGGTGAAATGTAGTGACTCTGGGAAATGGTTTCATGGACCTCATCTAAACCAAGGCTGTTGGCATAGTAAGTTCTGAAAAATTCTTTACCAGCAGTTATACAGTGTTTCCCCATCTCCTCTGTGTCAGATTGTTAACATTATGGATGAAAAGCTGAAAAAACCTTCAAAATTTTCTTTGAAGTAATTGGCTCTCCTACACACCAGCATTCAACTCACACAGCAGTTGGCACTGCAAATGATTCCTCATGTTTCTGCAATTCAGTTTGAAGGCAAATCAGCTGAGTAGACCACAACGAATGTAGACCAACTGATGATGTTGGTATAGGGGAACTTATTTTTGCTTTTAACCTCACCTTATACATAAAGTAGCTGCAGCTCTGCCAGCCAATACACATGTCTCGGAAAGGAGTGTAAAACAGATGATTTTTACAACAAAAGTTGTAATGTCCTACTGTAAACAAGAAAAGATACAAAAAGAAATTAGATGTTAAATAGCTTCCATTACATTTCTTTGAGCATACAACATATCAATTTATCTCCCTGAAGCCATATTAAAAAAAACCCCAAAACAACAAAAAACCATAAAATGGTTTTAAAACTCAAACACTGTAGTGTTTGGTTACTTGATAATCATAATTACTTGACTCTGTGAACACTATTATTATTGTTATGAACATGTCATCCTGAACAAAGCATTCAGGCCTCTTTTTTGTTTGTTACACTAAAGGCATACATACAACACATATGTTCATGTTTTCCTAGTTGTGGTTTTACGAGCAAATAAATAGTTGAACTTCAACTTGAACACGAAGAACCAAGAAAATAAATAGGGAAAACAGCACATCTCCCACAACTTCTAGCAACTTCTCCCTTATCCTAAAACTGCCTAGCAAAAGCAACAGCAGCCTTGCTCGCTCATTTTTTATTTTCACCTATAACAGTTATCCAGCATGTTTTGTTGTTTGGTTGGGGTTTTTTTATGTGTTGAATAATCTAAAATAGCTGAATATCAGGGTTACTTATGAAATGCTACATTTTGGTTTTCTTTACAGGAGATTTTTCCATTTTCTACATGACTGTTTTATACTGTACTTTAAACTTCATTTATTTTTCTGTAGAAATTGCCTAAAAACAATATTACATTAATAGAATCATAGAATGGTTTGGGTT
>NW_009912489.1:87619-95316 GCF_000696875.1 Nestor notabilis | reverse complement strand
ATATATATAAAATAGAATATACATATATATGTATTTTTTTCACCTTATTCATCACATTTCCCTAGTACAGGTTATTCCCAAGTTGCAAGGTTTATCTCATGTAGTTGGGTAAAGTACATTAGAATTTTAAAGACCTGTTTGTCTGCCCATGTAGTTTTTCTAGAAAAACAGAACACTAACCTGGAAAAAGTGACCCCATTTACCCAAGTGTCAGACCAACACCTTATGGTAAAGAATGAGAACATCCTATGCTGAGTTTTTGTCAAAAGGGAGATGATTTAGACCAGTTTCAACAGCTAGTAAGCTCTTCTACAGGTATCCTTCTGCAGCAATTAAGATGATATAAACTGACATTGCTGCATCCCTATTCCTCTCCTTCCATCACTCTGTGGTGGTCTCCCCTTCCTGGTCCATTGGTGAGCCAGCTAAGGAGCAAGAAAGATGATGAAGATCTGCAGCCAGAGGGAAAAGAGTAGTGATCCTGACTGCAAAACAGCTAGCTGCTAGCTGCCTTATAGTGACATGATTGATACTCAAGTGCTTTCTCTTGGATTTCAATGCTGCTATACTAAAAAGCTCCAAGACTCAAATAAGAAAAAGGACACTTATAATCTGTTTTACGTTAGGAAATCATGAAATAAAGAAAACCTAGTTTGAAATTTGCTAAAGTTCAAATAATATTACATGGATTCATAGAGCTAAGAAGAATGGTGAAAATATTTCCTTCAGCTGGCAAAAAGCAGACTGGAAGTTAAATCACTCCTTTTCCTGTTGTTTAAATTCTTAGGTAGCCATTTATCTTTATTATAACTTGTAACCAGGAACAGGAACCATCCAATGAACCAGATACAAACCTGAAGAAGTTGGTTTTATTCTCTGCATTTTCAACAAGTAAAACTTTGAATTGTTTCATTGCCTACTTCTTTCCAAGGAAAGAGAATGAAGTCCAGGGTTTAGAGATTTTTTTGTGTCTCGAGCTGCGGAGGAGACTTAAATGGAATTTTGCCTAGTAAATATGGAATGTTCAAAACCTGCAGCCCCAGGTAAATGCTGCTGCGTAGACTGTCAAAGGGATGAAAACCTCCAGGGAGCAAAAGTTTCTGTTTCTGGACAAAAATGCAAATATGACCATTGCTCTATAAGTAGTAATGCTAATCTGATGTTCAACAGAGAAATCAAAAGAGATTTCAGTCTTTTGGTTAAAAAGCTGATATCTTTACTCTTCCCTTATCCTTTTTGATTCTGTACCTGCAGCAAGGAACTCTGGAAACTTTGAGATCTCTGAACTGATCAGTCTAGCAGTTTTAGATTGCCAGTTTTCATGCTAGGAGCCTTGGGAACTGTACTAAGGTGAGCTCTTCTCTTTGGCTTAAACTTGTATCAAAGTCAAAAACATCAGATGATTAAAAACTCTTATCATATAGGAACTTCCAAAATAGAATATTTCTTATTTATTTCTTACTTTACTTCTATTTTGGGATTTTTTTTTTTCTTTTCTTCTAAACAGTTCTTCAGAACAGAGAAATGTCCTTATAAAACCAAGCAGAAATAAGTTCAACCAGTGACCTGCTAGTTTTAGCGTTTTGAAACCTGGTGGTAGCCAAAGAGTCAATGTATGCTCTGATTAAGCAAGAAATTGTGTTTAGCGGAGTTAAACAATGACAATATTAATTAATATTAATATATTGAATTAAGAAATTAATAACCACAATAGAAATTTCTGTACTTAATCATTTGTGTCATAGTTTGTGATAGATTTTTCTAAATGTTACTGATTTGATTGCTTGTGCTGTCAGTTCTCGTGATCATGAATCTAGATCTAATAAAAATTAGGAAAAATGTTTGATATTGATGGAGAAAAGGGCATAGGGTAGAGAGACTTACCACAGAAAGATTTGCTGGAGTAAGTTACTAACAAATCCTGTTTCTGCAGCCAATTCCGGTCACATTTAGTTTCTGAAGTTCTTGAGTCTGGTGAAAGTGCAGAATCTTTTAATATAGCATAAAGTATGAGACAAGTCACTTAATGATGCATCACAGCATCTTGCACTGAACAAGAGGATTTACATAATCAGGAACTGCTTCAGCAACACAGCTTGTACTTCTGAATCCCAAGTAGATGCACATGTTTTCTACGTGGACAGGTGCAATTCTATGGACTTTATCAACTGAGCAAGATTAACTGGTATAGACATTCTGAAAAAAAATTATTTTCTACTACAGTTTACTCAATAATTTCCCCTTCATAACTGCTCTCTTCTGTATTGGTAATATACATTGATGAAAGTAGCCTACTTCTGTAATTACATCTCTCTTTTGGCCATTGAATGACTATACCAGGTGGGAGTAGCGGGAATTACGACTATTCTAAAATAACTATAATTGGGCATTTTGTGTATGCAATCAAATATTCAGGAATGATTATGTGAAGAAGATCAAAGTTTTAATTAAAACAGTCAAGACCTACCAATCAATCTATGACAGAACACACACAGAGTATCACTTGTGAGGAATGTTCTGTTATCATCTGCAAATCATAGGATTAAGGGAAAGAAGGACTTTCAAGCCAATTTCTGTTTTCTGCAAATCTTAGTAAGGATTTTGATGTCCATCTCCTGCCTTCCCAAAACAGTGGGTTTCTCAAAACTTATTAAACTATTTTTACCATTAGTCAGTTACTTAGTTGACAGATAACTTCCCAAATACATTAAATGTGTAAAATTTTGATACGTGTCTCTGTTAAATGCTTATAAAGGATCAAAACAAAACCAATCAAAAGTATGAAACCATGTCAATCTTGGAGCAGAGGAGTGAATGAGACTGCTTTTTAAGATCCTTCCAGCAATCATGTGATTCTATCAAAATCAGCAAATTAACAGAATCTTAACTAATGGATGTTCACTGCATGTTAGTGGCTGGCCAGAAATAAATAAAAAAAGAACTGTATTTTACAGACAACATAAAAGTTTTGTGAATGAAATCAGGGAAACCAATGTAACATGCAACAAGTTACTGAGCAGGTATATTTTTATGATGTCTGCAAAAGGAATTATTTCTGTTCTCCTACTTCTTCACAGAAGTGGTGTCTGGTAGGCATAATAACATTCCAGAAACACCTTTTACATAAAGCTCATTCAATGCCATTCCAGTATTTTGAAGGGAACCATTACAGATTAGGGTAGTGTTTATATCTCCATTATACAGATTGAAACTGAAGAAAATAAAAATTAAATGCCTTGTTCTAAGCCCCTAACACATTACTGTGAATAAAGGATCAAATCCAGTACAGGATAAAACAATACCCATTCCTTAACCCATGTCCGTACTGTGGAAGATCAATTTCTTAATGGTTGTTCAGAACACAGACTATAATACTGTATGTCAGCCTCACCATTAAGAAAGAACATTTTCCACAGTTCACTGACATCTGTTAACTTCAGGAGGTTTTAGGTCAAACACTATTCTGTGTAGAAGAGCTGTTAAATAGATACTGCCAAGTTTTGTCTGTCTTTGGCATAACAGTTAGTCTTATCATAAGCTTGGGAGCTGCAGAGACTTCCAGAAACTCCTTTCATGTCATCTTCTTTACCAAGATAGATTGTGAAGCTCACAGATCTCAAGAAAAATATCGTTGCATTGATAAAAAAAAAAATAAACAAAAATTAAATAAAATAAATAATGAATAGAAATAATAAATAGAAAAATTAATAAATAAACAACCCAATAAAATAGTTATACATCTTCAACCTCAAAAATGGTTAGAAGGTAAAATATATGTGAATTGCACACCTTGTGATGCCATCAGGGCATATTATACAATGAAACCCAGTAGGACTGTCAGAATTTGCATCGAAAGAAGTGATAAGAAATGCAGTGTCACACTTCATTCACTATGGTATAGTTCTATTGCACCTACTACATAACAGGAGGTGATAAAGAACTAGTAAACAGTGTTTCTTCTATTAACAAAGTTTCATCTTTGTTTTACCAATCTATTCTGGAATCACAGGTAAAATATCCTGGGTTTTGGTACATACTGGTCATTACATTGCCTCATACAAGAAAGATAAGACTTAACCATTCTTGCAATGAATTCCATATTGGAAGAATTGTTTCACACTTCACCTGCTGCTTGTCTACCTATTGTCCATTCTATCTACTTCGGCTTTTTGTTATTGTCCCAGAAATAGGGAGTTGCTTAGCCACAGTGCGACTCTTTGGATGCTATGCTGCTCAACAGCACACATGTGCTCTCACACTAAGACGGTATGTAGAACAAGGAACTCTGCCATGCTACTTTTATCTGGGAACATTTTCCTCAACAGAACAAAGTGTTCATTGAAATATTAGATTCATGTACTGCAAGAATGATTCTGAGTGTCTCTTTGGTGCCCAAAATATTAATAAGTATATAAGTAATATATACATACATACATACATACATACGTACATATATATATAGAAAGTATATATATTTTGGGGGCAATGTCTTCACCCACTGAGCAGAAGTTATGACAATATTATGATGATATTATGACAATTAATGCTTTTAATAATTTTCTTGCAAGCATGTTTATTTTCTAATATATTAGGGTTTTTTTTTTGTTCTAATAGATATTATGTTTTCCTCACCAGAGACAAGTTTGATACTAAGCATTTTTCTGTTTGCATAGATAAACCTTTTCAACTTAGATCTATGAAGTACAAACTTCATAGTGTAATAAATATTTTAATTATTCTTTTATGTACCCTTCAGGGATCAGATCTAGGGAGAGGGCCCAATGGGACTGCATGCTAAAAAAACCCCAAAATTTAATTACCACTCTGCATATCATTTACGGGTCAGTGGTAAAGAAAGGTACCCAGGGAAACTATTCTGCATATACTCTTGTTTACTGGGTAAAATGTTTGCTAGCTTTAAACTAAACTCTTTCGTTTAATCTTTTTAATTAATGACGCTGTAATAGTTGGACCATCTGAGCATTCTGCAGATCTTAAGGCCATATCTTTGGCCATTTGTGAACAAATTTAAATAAACTTATCTAACCCCATTGTTTATGTTAATAGGCTTATAAATCTTAATTACATCCAGGATATCTACTCAGACACTCTAGGCACTTTGTATTCTCTGCAACAGACATGTGCTTCTGCAGTTCATTTCCTTAATCAGATTAGTAGTTCTGTACTTACTAGCCTTTTTTCTGTGTTCTG
The DNA here is from genome assembly GCF_000696875.1 of Nestor notabilis. Lineage (NCBI taxonomy): Eukaryota > Metazoa > Chordata > Aves > Psittaciformes > Psittacidae > Nestor > Nestor notabilis. The sequence continues at coordinate 90,105 of NW_009912489.1, read as the reverse complement.
GATATGATGGATAAAGGTGAATTGGCTGAAAATTGATCAAGATAGATAGAATTTGAATATATATTAGAAGAATATATGACACCAACTTTGGATAAATTGTTTGTTTTGTTTTTTTTTTTTAACAATGTATTTAACAATGCATTAAAAATTATTTCAAATAAATTGTTATTCTACGTGTAGACTGTAGTCATAGTGAAAATGGCATTTCTTTCTCTAAAAGATGTGATGCTCAGGAATTCTTACATTAAATTTAAGCCATCTTGTTTTGACCTGTATCTTTCTTGCTTATAAAGCAGACTATTCCATTTTATGTAAAGATTGGAAGCAACTCCATACCTGCATTTTCTGTAGTTGATTCCAACTGTATCATGCTTATCTACTAGAAACTGTTAGTTTTATCAGCATTTTGAGTAGCAATTCAGATGAGAGAGTTGCTGAACACTTTGTAGCCTTAAGGTGCAAGAAACTGACTTTTTACTATTATATCACAATTATGTTGGACAGAGTTAACTGAGCTTGGAGTTCTCCAAATATCAATTGCCTGTTGTTCCTATTTTGTGACTGGGACAAAGGTATTTAGGGGAAATCAGTGTCACCTCTGACCACAATAAAATAGAAGTTAATTCTTTGACTTCAGATTGCTCAAAGGTGGCTCTGGTCAACATTTTAAAGAAGTTATTTTGGTTTTTAAGGGAGCATCTTTTTTTGAAGTTAGGTTATGCAAAGTTATGTTCTGAGACAAAATGGTATATAAAAGATTTAGACTCTGCTGTTATAAAAAGAAAATGATTCCAAACACACTGCACTTCTGATCAGCTAATTTGGAAGGCCTGTTGCATTAATGGGTTATGATTTTTCAACCATGAAATATTTGGGGTTTAATTTTTATGAAAGAAAATAGTCTCAGAGGAATAATTTGTTAATATTTGTTATAGCTCATACTATACAATAAGTGTAGAAAAATTTGATTTTATTAGAATAACTGAAAAGTTAATATTTTATTACAGATAACAAAATTGGAATTTTACATCTGTATTATGATGTAAATAAAGTATCAGTGTAAATGCTTACCTGAGATATTTTGATGGTGATGAATTCTTATAGAACCAGAACAGTTTTGACATTTGAACTTCTACTACTCTTCTTTTTCTTTTATATTTTTACTATTATGGCTCAGCTATAGCAAAACTGCTGCTAGTTAAGTATACTTGATCTAAATTCTTTGTTTAAAATTTTACCCAGACAGAATGCTTGGCAGTTTGATTTTTATGTTTAAATATCTTAATGTGCAATAAAAATGTATGAATCTGACATAAGTTTTCAAGATGTGAAAGCTGATTAATGTATTTCAAAATAAATTCCAATTTATGGAACATCTGTGCTAACAAAGCCATGGTTTCTTAACTCTCTCAGCTCATCATAAATCCAGATAACATGCCCAACTATCTCAGCCAGGAAGAAAATGTAATGCTTGAGTAGAACACTTCTAGAAAGTGTTTACTTGAGTAAAAAACATTTCTAATTAACAAGGCAATGGATTTTTATTTTCCGTAACATTTTGTTTTTAATCATCTATAAGTCACTGGACTTCTTCCAGTTCTGAAATATTTTTTTTTAATCATAAAAAAAATTCTGGTTATGTGATTAAAGCAGATAAAAGCCAAACTGGATAGAGTACTGCACAGATTTGCAAATACATGCCATGACAATATTCAGCATTGACTTCTTAAATGTTTTTAAGTAAAATACTGTGTAAATTAGACAAATAGAATGAATTTGTAAGAATTCAGGTAAACGTGTTATAATGACAAAGAAAACATGTAATCCTTAATACAAAGAAGATGATTGATTGAAAAACTAGTTTAAGGGACATAATTATAGATTTTGCTGAGACTTTTGAGTTAAGAATGAATTTTCTCATGATGGAGTACTTCAGTGATGTGTTTTCAGAATAAGGTGCTGTGTTTGTCATTGGGGGTTTGTTTATTTATTTTTGTTTTTTAATAACCATGGATTGATGAGTTAAACACAAAAAGTATGGTTGAACTAATGATACTTAAAAAGGTAGAAGAACTAATAAGTTTAGAAGGGCCTGAAAAAATAGTTATCATAGATCATCATAGATTAGTTAGGGTTGGAAAGGACTTTAAGATCATCTAGTTTCAAACCCCCTGCCATGAGCAGGGACACCACACACTAAACTGTGTCACCCAAGGCTCTGTCCAGCCTGGCCTTGAACACCTCCAGGGTTGGAGCATTCGCAACTTCCTTGGCCAACCTATCCCACTGCCTCACCACCCTCACTGTGAAGAACTTCTTCCTTAGATCTAACCTAAATTTCCCCTGTTTAAGTTTAAAGCCATTACCCCTTGTCCTACCACTACAGTCTCTAATGAAGAGTCCCACCCTAGCATCCTTGTATGCCCCCTTCAGATATTGGAAGGCTGCTATGAGGTTTCCACGCAGCCTTCTCTTTTCCAGGCTGA
>NW_009912489.1:64659-87339 GCF_000696875.1 Nestor notabilis | reverse complement strand
CCCCCAAGTCCTTCTCCGCAGGGCTGCTTTGAATCTCTTCTCCACCCAGCCTGTAGCTGTTCCTGGGGTTGTACCGACCCAGGTGTAGGGCCAAAGAAAGAACTAAAAGGCTAGAAATATAAAATAGAAATATAAAATAGAGATAGAAATAAAATAATAAAAGTTTTATGGTGTTTTTAGGGATGAAATCTAAACTTTTTTTTATAGATATATATATTTTTATTTTTAAAAACACCAGCTTAAAAAGAGGAGTCAAGGGTGGAAGATCAAAATAGTTTAATGATACTAATTAATCAGATTGGCTAACCACAGTTCTGCATTCCTGAAGAAAAACAAATATGGCTTCAGGGTTTGTTTTGTTTTGTTTTGCTTTAGGGTTTTTTTTTTGAGACAAGTGGCACCTCTATGGGTATTGCTGGGACCTCATCTAGAACACTGTATACTATTCTGGTTACCTTGATCATGGCAGACAAGTTAAAATTGGAATAGGTAGAGGTAAGACCTCTTACAAGAGAGTAGAGAGTCAGTTTTATGAAACAAGATTTAAAAAATTGGGCTTGTTTAACCAGCAAAATGAAACATGAGAGGAGATCAGATTGTTCTCCATAAATACATCACTGAAGCAAACAGGAGGTAGGAAGAACGGTTATTTAAGCTGAAGGACAATTTTGGCACAGGTGCAATGTCTATAAATTGGCCACAAACTGGACAGTCCATAAATTTAAAAGAAAGGTTTCTAATCATTAGAGTGAGAAAGGGAGAAAGGAAAAATATCCAACTGCTTTTAAGATAAACCTCAGCCATGTTTAATTTAAAAAAAAAAATTGCATCAGTTTTATATTGTGTTTGTTATTCCAACTTCCAAATAATTTTCTGTGAAATTAGATTACCTGTAAAATTAATGTGCAGAATTACTGTCTTCATATTCCCTTGCTGATCAGAACTAGACTGAGGCAAGGGATAGGTGAAGGATCCATAGTGGTTCAAATCTGATGATCATTTTGTCCTATTAAAAAATCCAGAAGTTTGCTAGAGTCTCCTAAGAAGGAAGAGTGAGTGCTTCAGGCATACTGAAAGAACTAATCACTATCAGTTTTAGACGTAAGTTCCTAGCTAAGTTCCTGCTCAAATTATTTCACTGATAATTCCCCTTTAACTATTTTCACATGTTTAGAGCCTTGGAAGCATCCTTTTCCTCTTTTAGACTTAAAAAAATATACCTAAGTAAACATTTTAAAAATTTATACATGAAGTTTCTTGTGCTGTCTTATAGACTCTTTAAAGATTGTTTTCTTGTAATCAAACTTTTAAGCTAATTTGATATAATTTCTGGCTGTGTCTTAATTTCTTCAATACTTATTGCAATTAAGCTTTAAATCCAAACTATATGTATTTTTTTCATGAGATGTAACTCATATAAATTGAAAAAGACTGCATTTATGACAGTTTTGTTTGAATTGACAGCTTCCCCAGACTCCTGGGCAACTGTAGTTCCTGAAAAAGCCCTAAATTTTTTATACTTTAAGGCTGACATAAGTTTTAGGTCCATACTAGCCTATAGGATTGCTGTTTTCTTTTTTCCTTTTTTTTGCTTTTAACTTGGAGTTAATTTTTTATCTTGAACTGTGTGACACATCATGAATATATTTAAGTAGTCTGTACATATGACATTAACAAAAACTTTTTTCCAATCTTACATGAAATCTGACTAGGTTGTAAATTCCAGTGATTGCATGCTGTCTCTCGGAAAGTATTTGTACAGAAACGTGTGTGCTTTTTCTATCTGAACAAAAACATGCCAATCAAAATGTTGTAGAAAAGAGCCTGCCAACTTTTTTATTCTATCTGCAGAAGCAAATGGATAAAGATAATTCAACATTATAAAAGGGGCTGAATTTAGCTGACTCTTTAAGAACGTGTTATTGGTAGAACTAAATTTTCCTATTCATTTCTTTGGCAGGGTATCTGTGACTAGCATAGTCTTCTATAAGCATTTAACTGATACGATCTGAAAAGCTGGCAGATAAACATGGAAAAATACCATCACTGGCTTTTTTGTAGGCCTTCAAACGCAACCTAGACTTTAAGGCTGCCAAGTATGGTAATGTGGTATATGTAATTTGTAAATGACCATGGATACATTAACTGAGATATTTGAAAAATGGTGATTTTCAGTCAAATATAACAGAACCAACCTAATTTATTTTCTGTGCTTGCTGTGATTCATGATTCCTATGCAACGTGGCTCTAAAATTTATATTGTGGATATTCTCTGGAATTGATGATTCCACTAGATAGGACTTCATTGTACTATGTAGTCCATGAATTTATGAATAATAGCAACCTATCAATGAAAGAGTTTACCATTTACATTGAAGAATACAGCAGGTGATTAAGGTAAGTAATTCTGAGTGAATAAAAATTTAATTGGTCACAAAATACCACACTTACTTATTAACCATTAGTCATTCAGGCTACCAGTCTGTGCCTGGATGAGTGCTGTACAGAGATGCCAGTTTACTGGAAGCTTTGAACCAGGAGCCCTACATGGCCCAAAAATATGCTTTCCTATCTTATTGGATAGGAATCTAACTCATTAGTTGAATAATATCTTGGCAGGAATTATCTTAGGTGCACATTAATTTGGCACGAGGACTGAGGTCTGAGACGTTCAACAGTGTCGTTGAATTGCTTTGTGCTTTTGCTTCCACCACTTTGTGCTTTCACTTGCACATAGTGAACTGAGATCAATGTATACCTATCAATGTAAGCACACCTTTTAGGCTTTAATTAAATGGTTGCTTTCTGAGTTATTAAAGGGAAACTTTTAAATAGTAAGTTTTAGAATAAGAAAAGTCATAATATTGTTTGCTAAAGAATGGATTACAGTGGTGGAAAGTGACAGCAGTTTTCTTGGTTATTAATGAATCTGGAAGTGGGTGGCTGACACATCTTGTTCATCATGTAGAACTGTCAGCTCCTGCAAAATAACCCTCAGCTTTCATTTCAAAGTTCTTAATTTCTAATCCTCAGTACTGCAGAGTAAACCTAAAAAAACATATGAAGTCCATGTTTTCTTAAGACATGGAAACCAGAGAGCAAAATCCTGAAATGTATTGTTTTAAAAACCAAGAACAACAAAGAGAAAGAAATTGAACCTTACTTTACTCTTCTCTTTTGTTTCTGAAGTTGATATTGATGTTGTGGCATGGATTGTTTTGGTTTGGGGAAAAGTGGAATTCGCTTATTATGCACTTCATACATTATGATGGCATTAATCGGACCTGCCCACAATGCTTGTCTTTCCTACACTGTAGACATCTATAGTTGAATCTGGTTTTCTGTGCTATCATAGTTGATAAAGATATAGTCAACAGTGTAATTCGTCTCACTAAGTGTAGGTACAATAGAGCATATGCCATGAATAGTGTAATGAATTGCATCATAACCTCTGCTGGCTTGCATACAGTAGGTGGTAAAGTAAGCCAAGATACCTTGCTGAGATCTAGATGACCATTCAGTTGAATGTTTTTCATAGAAATCTTTTAATTTACTTTCACAAGGCACTGCCTCATATTCCATTTGCAGAGGACCAGTCTGGTCTTGCAGAAGTCAATGGCAGAGCTTACCTTGGACACTTACCTTTCATGCACTTACATGAAATGGATGAAATATTAGTTAAAGCTAACTTCTACAGGTGGAACTCTGAAGATTTCCTCCCATGCACATATTTTACTAGCAGTATTATACAAATTATTAACTATCATATATTTTAGTTTATGTGTTCAGACCTCTTTTTCACCCAGTAAGGTTTTCCTCCCCTCACAAAATAAAATTCTGTTTCCTTCTATTCCTGTATTCACATTTAATATAATTCCTACCACATAAATGTTACCACAAGTAATAGCTAGTATTCATTTACAGAGAACATAATTTCAGGAGAGCAATGCAATCTTCAAGTAGCTACTGAACTAAGGACTGTGGGGCTAAATTTTCTCATTTGTGTGATAAGGTGAATGCTACAGAAATTTCATATATAAATCCTCAGCTATATATATGAGGAATAGCCTCAGCTGGATAGGGCCTGCCCTCTGGTCATACTTGGCTCTCAATTCATCCCCTTTGTGAAGCAGCCTTGCTCTTGCTGTTCTTTAATGGCTAGTTTAAAACAGATTGAGGAAGAAATTATCTCATATTCCAAGTATTTCTTTAGTAGTAATTTGGTTTAATGTATGGAAACATCGGTTTTTCTAATCTATTATTATTCAGAGACAAACAAATATCACTAAAGTAATATTCTTCATATGTTTCTCTTTCATGCACAACAGGGAGGCCTTTTTGGGTAAGAGAAGGCTTGAGGCTTGATCTCTGAGGCCTGATCATACAAGATCAAAACCAGTTCAGACTGTATCTTTACTTCTCTGGGGATTAAACTAAACATACACATACATAGAGCATGTGCTACTTTCTTTCCCCTAAAAGTTATTTAATATCATAAATCTTTTTATCCCCTCTATTTTTATTTCTCAAGTTTTATTATAGAATCATAAAGTTAACAGGATCTACTATTAATGCTGTTCTATATATAAGATACATATTTTGTATTAGATGTGATAATGGAATCTCTTTTTTTACTGCAGTATCTAGTGCCCTTCAGATATTAAATAGGTGACCAATTCAGACAATTATATTATTTTTTTCTTAAGAAAATTCTAACTAAGCTAGTCAGAGTCCTGATTGTTTTCTAAGTTTGAGCATTGTTTGATCTGAGTTGTTTATCTTCTGCCTGTAGAAGTCATTGAGTAAAAAATGTAAGATGATAAAAATGCCATCATTTAATAACATGTTCTCCTGCTTTAAGTTTCCTTCCATACAGAACTCCTTCTCTGACAAAAGTATCCTTAAAGCCATGTTTGAAGTTTAAAACTCTCTCTTTCTTTGGTTTCAGTTTTAGAATGCCTTCTGGTCGGAAAGCAAATTTAAACTGGTATTAAAAAAAAGAATAAAAGGATGTGTTTAAAAATTTATGTATGTCTACAGGGCATTCTGCCTGCAATACTGAAACCATGTGAGTATGGAGGATGTTTATAAGTTTATAGGATAAATTAGCTTTTCAGTTAGATGATAAATGATTTATCAGAAGATAGGCAAGTTAAAGATTCTCTTCCTTTTAGTTATCCGCATAATTTAGAAAATTTCTGCACTGAAGCCCTATGGTCACCATCCAAAAGTAAATCATCTGGTTTCTTTAGTAGTTTCCTTATCTCCCTGAATGAATGTACCTCAGTTTGCAGACTCTTCACTCTTCATCTTCATCTGTACTTGAAATACTCATGAGGTTTTATCTCAGCACAAATTAAGCCTCAGGGAAGCTATGGCATGTAGCATACAAGTTTTATCACCATGTAATGCTTCTAGGGATTGGGATTCATGTTTTTTTACCTCAGAGCTAGTAACTAGTGATAGTGGCTAACAGCATTCTTGAACTTTATTTTATTTAATTAAAAATTTAAAAAACACATAGAATATGCATTTCTAAATAACCATAATCCTCCATGTATATTTCATGTCTTAGTTCTACTCTACAGCAAGCTCTGTTAAGCAAGCTTTTTTCTTGACTTTCCATAACAGAACCAGTTTATATTCCTTTAACTCAGACAATTCAGTGACCCATGTTTTCTTTTCAGCTGTCCATCTGGACTCCTCCCTCTCACAGGGAAGCTGTGCTTATAGCTATGTTTAAACTACAGGCTACAATTTTGCATTTCATTTTAAATCTCAGATCTGTCTAGCCAAAATAACAGGATAATGTGCTTGGCCTGAAAGGGAGCTGTACAACAGTACTGAAGCAGTGTAACTATGGGAGGTAATATCTGTGCACAAGACACTACTGGGTAGGTAACAGAATTACTTTGAGACAGCTGTAGAAATTCTTGTCGTGTTGACGTAATGTAGCGTTCTTGTCTCAAAGTTCCAGATACTCCAGTAGAGATTTTGGTCATAGCATTCTGTTAGTTTTCTAAAGTCAACAAAAGGATATCTCAGGCTTTACTTTCACAAATAATTACTGGAGGGAAGGAGGTGGAATTTATTTATTTATTTATTTATTTATTTATTTATTTTTCATCTCATATTGATTTAGTTATTCTGACTCTTAGCCCCTGAACAGACAAAATGCAAGGCTTACCTCATTACAGTTTGCTGAGCTGTGGATGTTTTACCTTGATAAAGTTTTCTGGGGAAAAAAGACAGAATCCAATCATGCACTGAAGTAAAAATCTTTGCTTTGTTTCCTCCTCCCTCCCTATTCACTTGTGATACAAATGTCAAAAGACATTTTAATTAGTTGTAACACAGCCTTTTTCTTGTTTACCTGAAATTTTTATTTCCCCAGTTATATTGAACATCCAGCCAGTTCTTTCCAGGAGAATACTGCTGCGATATTTTCTCATTGTTGGCTAGGTAGCTTGGTGTCGTTATTGCTTCATAATTCAGTGCTCCCATGAGCAAGAATATTGTAGACTGGTGAAATGGATGGTTTGATGATTTAACAAGCACTCAAAAAAATCAAATGGTTCCAATCACACCTTCAAATAGTTTGAAACAGTTTGTTCAGACAGTTGAGAATGTATGTTGTTACAGCTACAAAAATCTCTAACTTTCGAATGTCAGACTAGATCTAGGAAAAACGAAACTTGCAGATGCATGAGAGGAAGTTGGGCAGGATAGTTATTAGTAAAAAAAGAGAATGAGGCAGTGCATGCAGAATAATTTGACTGGTATTTCTCATATTCTGTTGCAGTAATGACGCCGTTTCAGTTGGATTTGGGATAGTGTGAAAGACAACTAAGCCGTGACACATGGCCTTTGCTGTGATCTATTCAAAATGCTGTACATTGGCGTAGTCAGTATATGCACCATAGCCCTAAGGTACTTTGGGGGATTTTATTCTCTACTAAAACTTCACATGTTATGTATATGGCTAATATCTCCTCGTAATTGTGGTACAAGAAAAAGATCCATGATTCTAATATATAGTTGGTAAGACACAGAGAACTCAGCAACTTTTAAAGAGTTTTCTGAAAAGTAATTATAGGACTTTGGCAAGTTAGGGAAGATATTACTTCTAAGGAAGAGTGAAAGTTATATTCTAATATTAAGTTCAGATGCTGACATCTCTATTTCAAAAATATACACAGAACAAGTAATCTTGTACAGTATAGCAGAACACCTCAGGATGCTTAGAACTGATATATATATATGACAGCCTTTTTGGAAAGCTAGGAGACCATGAGGCTAGCAAAAGTAATGGTAATATATAATTTTCCATTTTGATATAGAAGGCATATAGAAGCAAATTCACATTAAAAAAAATAATTTCAGGGATTGATAAAATTAAAATCACTTACGGTCTGTCCATTCTCTTTGAAAGTGTATGACATCATAAATAAATATATGAGTATATGTAATACTAACATCAGTCTATATCTAAAATAACCCCACAAAAGTGATCTCTTTTTACGGAAATCTTTATGTGTAATTGTCAGATAGAATCAAAAATTTTCAATTCATTTTGAACTCAATCACTCAATAAAATATTTTCATATTCCTTTTACAGCACAAGCAGACTTGTTTTAAGGAAATGCTTCTTACTCAGGTGATAACCTTCAGTGAGCACTAAAAAGACTATAAATTGTTCCTGTTTGACATGAAGGAAATGTGTAACACTAGAAGGAATTTACATTCTGGTTTTCTGTGTTTTCATATCAGTCTGTTTTCCTTCATGGTGATATAAACTGAAAAGGTAGTTATTTCTTTCTTATGACACAGATGAAGGAAAAATTGGTAGAAAATGCTTCATTTGTTTCTGTATAGGTGTTGTGGTTTAAGCCCAACCTGTAACTCGGAACCATGCAGCCCCTCGTTCACCCCGACATGCTGTGGTATGGAATACCCCTCTGGCTGGTTTGGGTCAGGTGTCCTGTCTCTGCTTCTTCCTGGCATCTTGTGCCCCTTCTCACCGGCAGAGCATGAGACTGAAAAATCCTTGATCGTGGTAAATGTTACTTAGCAATAAACAAAAACATCAGTGTGTTATCAGCACTGTTCTCAGACTAAAGGTTAAAACACAGCGCTGCACTAGCTGCTATGAAGGTGAAAAACAACTATTACAGCTGAACCCAGGGCAATAGGTCATGCCAAATGATAGAATCCACCTCTGGACAATGAGATTCTAATTTGTGAGAGTTACAGAAGATATTGTTTTTTAGAAGGATAAGTAACAATTTTCTTAATGGAGTTTTTAACTCCTCGAAAATAACGGTTTTCTTCCTGAGAGATGATTTCATGGAGATAGATAGATTTCTACTTTATTTGTAACTTACACTGTTTATAAAACATGTGTTTTTAAAATTGTTTTGTTAGGGAAATCTTATGTTAACTTACATGATGTTACTTAATGTATCTTATGCTGGCTTTAAAACAGAATTGTGTTTTGTCTGAGATTTTTGAATTCTTAGCAGTTAAATAGCTGTTATTAAATGGACCCATTACCACTTTAATATCTGAAACAGCTACTGAGTTTATTTTAATTGCATTAATTGTATTCATACTAGTTGAAGCATATCTATTCTTGCATTGTAATTTCCAGAAAGAAATAATTTATATAAGAGTTACAGATGTGCAAGGATTGGAATACACAGGTTCTTAAATCCTTAATTCTCTCAGAGAATACATTATGGATTTCTCAAAATAAATCCTTTTCTAAGATTATGTAGCTTTGATAGAAAAAGAGGCAAAATAGATTTCTGGATTGTTCACATTACAAATTTGCAGAGCTGACACTCCCCATTGGCCTGCAAATTTATATCTGACAGTCTTAATCCCAGACAAGCAGATTTAGTTCACTGGTAATATTATTTTTACAAGAATATCTGACAGGTTGAAAGACATATATGTGAATAATACATTACTAGGTATACCATGCCTTTAGGTATTCAGCATAACTTTTAAGCTACAAACCTATTTTTTCTTTATGGGACACTTCACATGAAACTGCTTAGGAATGAACTTTGACAAATTTCAGCAATAAGTAAATCTTGTAACTGTGCGCCATTCATTCTTGGTAACTGGAATTATTAAGGACAAATTATTCCTTTTACCTAGATTTCTTTTGATATCTTTCCATGGAAAGCTGAAGCAGAAAAATATTGTCTTACTTTAGATGAAGTGACAGCTTTTCAAACAGATACATTTGTTTTATACATGGTAAGAGTAAATGTATGACATTGAAAAGTTGAATAAAGGTTTTATCAGCATAAGCACAGGATGGCTACATCAGTCACAAGTGACAAAACCTTTAGTCAGCCTCATAGGTCATCCCATGCACATGACAATAAAACCTAGAAAATAAATCTTACCCAGGCAATTGTTCTGTGCTGCATATATAACACGTAGTCTCAGAGGTTTAGGATAGACTAATAGTTCCAGAAAAGCTGAATGGTAGTTGCAGTGCAGATGAGTATGTGAAAAATGCCTGAAAAACTTTGGAATGACAAAATATATTTTAATTAGCAGTGTTATAAATTAATAGAAATGTTGATATTTTATTTTTGCCTCTGTCGGTAATCGAAATACTCTTTTCCAGACACCTACCATTAAACACTAAACTTCTCCCTGTGATGACTTCAGGCTGGTGACAACTCGCTGTAATCCCTACCTGCCACTCCAGGGTGGAAGCGCTCACCCTCACTCACCTTAGGACCTGAAGGAGAAGTGGGAAGGTGAACATAACACCAGAGGAAAAGGGGAGTAGACAATAAGGCAGGCTTTTTTTTTTTTTAATGTCAACTTTTAAACGTAATGTTGCTAGGGAGATGTGCATTAATCAAAGTAGCTCCGTGAGTGTTCGTATCAGTGTACCTGACCTAATAATAAAATTTTGTGTGCTTTGGTTTTGCCATGAAAACTTTTGATTAGACAGTAACACATCCTTAGCTTCACTTGTACTTAGTATATTTCCATGCTTGTCTATCACAATATTTTGAGCATAATAATATGACCACACAATCATTTCAGAAAATATTTATAAACTGAGAGCAATAGGGAACTAGATGGTGGTGGTCCAGACCTGGGGCATCCTTAGAAGAAATGCTCTGATTTTCTAAGAATGTGCATTATCTAATTGAAAGAAAACATCTTTGGCAGACATGTTGATCAAATACATAAACATGACTACACATCACAGGAAAACATAAAATTGACATGAAAATCTAATGCAAAAATGTTCTGCTGTTAATGAGGTAGATTTATGTAGAGTCTTATGTGCAGTAGATTCTTCTGCACACACGGTTAAGTCATTCCATAATTCAGTACATTGAACTGAAGACTAATCCACTTAGCTCTCACTCAATCAGTTAAAAGCTTTCTGGAGCATGAATTAAGGAAAAGTGAAGCATCAGCTGGTAACTAGAGAAACATTTGGATTTCTTACAGCTATTTTAAAATCACCTATTCAACCAATCAAACTGCCAGTTGCTCCAGAACTGCTAGCACAAACTGCTGAAGGAGCTTGTTGACCAGTCAAATGTTAGTGCTAGAAAAGAAGTCCTTGTTGGCTGGGTGGCTGTATCTATGATTGAGAGGAACAGAGTAAAAAATGCTTCAGTCTGATAAAAAAAATCATTCACTTTTCCAGATGTTTCACCTAATTAAGAAAAAAATATAAAAGCAGTCTGAAAACATTATTGTTCAGGGAAGTAGTGTTGCATCAGATTTTAAATGCCTACAGAAATCTCTCTTTAGGGGTACAGAATGAATGTGCTTTTCTCAGGTGACAGATGTTGTAATAAACTGTGAAGAAGCTGAGAGTGAAACAAAATCCCATTGCTATGGGGAATAGATTCTATAAAAAGACACTTCAAAGCTATTATTTTTTAGTTTGTAAACTGTCACTTTACCACTTGATTTTAGGGTGATATAGGTGGATAAAGCTCTTCTTTCCAAACCTTTCAAGCCAAGGTGTTTTCATAACCTGACATAAGCTATTGAACTGTTCACAGGTCATGAAACAGGGTGACATGACTGATAACACTCAAGAAGACCAGTTGTAGTTCAGTTTAGTTGTTCTTGCCTCAACAAGTGGCAAGAGATGGTATTTCATGATCAACAACCCCATGCTGGACAACTTTCGAGCTGTGGATGAATTAATCACTATGCAAAATGTCATCTATGGAGTATTCGGCCAAGAGGTTGGATCGCAAAATGACATTCTGCACTTGCAAGGCTTTGTGAATTTGACAAAGAAGACGAGGACCAAATCTTTGTGCCAGAAGCTAGGTGGAAGAGCACATCTTATCCCTGCATGCGACACTGACCTGGATAATAAGTACTACTGTATCAAGGAGCGTACTTACCTGGAAGTAGGTAAACCCTGTGCCCAAGGCAAACAGAGCGACCTAAAGGAAGCGATGACCTTGCTCAATGTGGGAAGGACTCTGAGTAACGTGGCAGCTGTGTTGCCGCTGGCATTTATAGTTATGGATGGGGCTTACACAATTTTGCATACGTGCAGAAAGTTATCAGGTGATGCAGAAGGCTAGCACAGATGAACAGGGAGTCCCTGACTGAGCTCCAATGAAGAAGGAAGTACAAGGCAGGTGGAGGGAAGGACAGGCCAATTCAGAGGAACACAGAGATATTGTTCATGTGTGCTGGGTTGGAGATCAGAGAGCTAAAGTTGAGCAGGAGGAGGCACTTGCAACAGGTGTGAAGTGAGGGCTTGTGGAAGTATATTGGCAAAGAGAAGTCCAATGCTGAGAGAGCTGATATTATTCAGTCTGAAGGGACTGTAAGGGAGTTACTGAACAGGAAGATGTAGTGAAGACAAAGATAGACTATTCTCAGAGGTACAGAGTCATATGATAAAAAATCATAAAAATCCAAAAATCCCTCTTTCATACTAGACACTTTTATTGGTCTTAACACGTCAAAATTCATCAATTATTTTGAGGAAAGAACATATTGGGGCAAATTATACCTGGACATTACTACCATTAGCTACTTTAAATACAGGGGAACAGAAGTGGTTTATCTCAGGCAACTATATTATTTGCTGACTAAATTTGTCCTTCTGAAAGTGAGCTGTGTCAAAAGATAAATTAACTGCTAAATAGTCAACAAATCAACAGATTAAAGCACTCTTCAAAATTTAATTGATGTAAATGTTACTTGTGGATTTTTATTTTTTTTTTTCAGTATCCAGAACTTTGGAAAAAGCTATACAGTTTTGCTCCTATTGCTTTTTTTTAGTTGGTTTCGAAGTTTTTGAAATTGTGTGTGAAAAAATAAGAATTAATTAAATTTTAACAATGAGATACAGTACTAATTTTTCAGAGCACATATTTGCTAGCTGTATCACACACAGAAATAAAAATTTTTAATTTAATAAAAGACATTTTCCTTTATTTTGAGTGGCTGAAAATTACCTCAGAATAAAAAGAGATCCTTGGTTTTGGTTAAATTAGGCCATTTTCCATTAGATCAACATCGAAACAAGAGGTGTCTTTTTATAAAACACAAGTTCACCAGCTGTTGTAATCCAATGAGAAAAAAACCAGCTCTTTAAGAGGAGCAAAAAGGGGCATATTTTATATAGTTAATGAAAACTTACATTCCAGCCGAACATGTGATACTCGATGGTTTGTGTGCCAGCTCTAGCAGCTTATGCATGTAGCACATGAAATTAGTTAGATGATTTCAGTTTTTTTAGACTGGGCCTGTTAAAATCAATGAAGACCACATATGAGTTTTATCTGTGTTTTCATCTAGGTTTATACTGCAGAGGTAGTTGCTCTTCTGAAGAGGTGCTCGAACTAGTCAGGAGTTAGACCTACTATATTCTTTACCCCCATGGTAAAAATTGTTGCTCTTTGCTGCTGTGATCTGCTTAAAATTAACTCTGGGATAATATCAAGCTGCAATATCTAAATGATGTTTTGGAGGTGGTGATTGATGAGAAACTCGACATGAGCAGGCAGTGTGCGCTTGCAGCCCAGAAAGCCAACCATATCCTGGGCTGTATCAAAAGAAGCGTGACCAGCAGGTCAAAGGGGGTGATCCTGCCCCTCTACTCTGCTCTCATGAGACCTCACTTGGAGTATTGTGTCCAGTTCTGGTGTCCTCAACAGAAAAAGGACATGGAGTTGTTGGAGCAAGTCCAGAGGAGGGCCACGAGGATGATAAGAGGACTGGAGCACCTCCCATATGAAGACAGGCTGAGAAAGTTGGGGCTGTTCAGCCTGGAGAAGACAAGACTGCATGGAGACCTCATAGCAGCCTTCCAATATCTGAAGGGGGCCTACAAGGATTCTGGGGAGGGACTCTTCATTAGGGACTGCAGTGGTAAGATAAGGGGTAATGGCTTTAAACTTAAACAGGGGAAATTTAGGTTAGATCTAAGGAAGAAGTTCTTCACAGTGAGGGTGGTGAGGCAGTGGGATAGGTTGCCCAAGGAAGCTGTGAATGCTCCAACCCTGGAGGTGTTCAAGGCCAGGCTGGGCAGAACCTTGGGCGACATAGTTTTGTGTGTGGTGTCCCTGGTCATGGCAGGGGGGGTTTGGAACTAGATGATCTTAAGGTCCTTTCCAACCCTAACTATTCTATGATTCTGTCTTGCTGTTGGCATGTGGTAAGTAGAGTTAATGATTGTTTTGTCAGAGGAAAAAGGCAAGTGATGACAACCACCTTTCTTAATGGTCTGCATGTATGAGTAGTACGTAATCCCAACTAGCATTTATGTAAGGTATGCTTAATGATACTCAGGTTTCTGAAAAGCAAGAAAAACTGTCCTATATGTTCTACTAAAGTAATTCAAATATAGAAGTTACAAAAGGTTTCCTATCAGAACAATCACTTCAGAAGTCAGCCACTCCAAATTTTTATAGAAAGTCATCCTCACTTCCAAAATAAATTGTTGCATGATTAATGTTGTGTGGTTTATAGCTTCTAATAATAACTTTTAAATGCAATTTGCAGCAAGAATACTAATGCATAAATACTGAACATTGTACTACTGAAGCTCCATAGGTAAGTGCCCAATAGGACAACACTGCATTACTGATTGTGGTTTTGACACTGCTAGTTATTTCCCCAGCTGGATTTCTATCTGTTCTGTAATTCATGCTTTTTATTTTTGAAACCTTGAATATATTTTTCTTCTTTGTGTTTCATGATTTGATTAAATTTAAGGCTGTTTTAAACTGTGTATGGTCAAGAAGAAAACTGTTCTTGTCTAATTGTGGGATTTTGAGCCTTTTTTTTCCCACAGTAAAGTGCAGCCACTTAATAGAGAAAGGAATTGTAGCCACAAAGATAGCAAGATGCATATATATCTGTGTTCGAACTTATTGAAAACACGGTTCTAAACACTAAACCAAACATATTAGTTTCTGTCTTATCTGCAGAACTGTTGCCCAAACTCTTCCCCAACCTGATCATTAGAGCTTTTTTATTAATTTAATTTATTTATCCTTGCCTTGTCTGGACACAGGTAGGAACAATTCCTGCTTGCATCGCCACTACCTTTTCATGCAGTGATTTTGCCACTGTGTCAGCTCTTGTATCTGTTTTCCTTTTTTGTACTTCATATCAAGAAGTCATTTTTCATTTCTTGTTGCTGTATTTCCAGCTTTGAGCCACTTGAGGGCATCCCTATACCCGGAGGCACACAAGCAGAACACTGGGATCCTCTGGAGAGCCTTGTCAGGACTGTGCTGGATTATTCTGATTGATGCCTATAGATGTAACTGTCACCATACAGCTGCTGTTTGCAGTTAGGAAGTCAAATGACCTTCATTCTGACCTGTAATTAGGTATTATAATACATAATCTTATAGTTATTTACCTTACATGATCACTGATTAGATGAAACTCTAGAATAATCTTTACAGTTTGCTTTATTCCTCATTTTTCCTTCACAGTCACTGAAAGGAAGCATTTGGACTGCTGGAAGTGTTCTATTCATGAGGATTAGGGGCTTTAATTTTTTTTTTTATTGATTTCAGTTATTATTTACTTAGGTTTTATATGGTTGGCTTTGAGAACAATTAAGTATTATTTTGTTTTGGAATTCTTACATGACTTTCTGTTTTCAGCTTTTTTTTTTTTTTTTTAGAGTGCTACTTCTGAAATAGCAAGCTGTTATGCTTACTTGAGGAGGACTTTGACACAAAGAACACAATACAGATTTCTCTGAAATAATGTTTAAGTGCTTTTCTCTGTGGCTAGGTTAGGAAAAATATAAGCCTTATTCTTATTGCCAAGTGCGAGTGATTCAATGGCAATCTTGAGACCCAGTTTCTGAAGCACTGGATGAAAACTTCTTATGAATACTTTCATTGCATTTAAAAAGGGTCACTGACCTCAAGCTTGCAAAACTGCCATGTGCTGTTAAGTGGGCTTTAAATTAAGGATAAAAGAGGGAAAGGGAACTGTCACATAGCACAGAAGAACTGACATGATCTCCCAACCCACAAAATAAGCAAATGCTGAATGCATTAACTATCTTCTATTTCAGAACAAAAAGATGAATATTAATATTATAAAATGTCTAGATGAAGAGAAAAACAAGATCACGAAACTGCATTATACGGTGGACCTGTTGTAGCATGAATAATAACTTTGTGATAGTCTTGCATAAATGGATCATCAGAACGTAGACATAATTTATAAAAGGCATTACAAAAGGAAGTGTGTTATAAAGATAGCATATATCAGAAAAAGATACAAAATATGGAGTACTCATTGGAAATTCTTTGGGTTAATTCCAAGAAAAGAAAAGCAGAATGGAGAACAATTTTTTCTCCAGCTAACCTGAAATTAATTGTTTACAATATAAATAACTGATTATCTGCTAGCAACGGGAGTCAAGAAAACCAAGAAGTGTTCCTGAACAGACATTGGTTTCTTATTTAGGAAACAATTATACTTAAAATGTAATGTAAATCATCAGACTGATTAGGAAAAAAAAAATATAAATGCTTTTAAATGCAATTTTTTTTTATTAGAATAGATTTTGAAAACTTCTGGGAAAGATTATGATCTATTACCATAGAAATTAACCTTTTTTAAAAAAATAGTCCAGTGATCCAACGTGAATCATTAGCTATTGGCTTTAATTGAGAAAATAGTTAGGTGTTCTGAAAAAAACCCTTAATTGAGGTCAAACATACTAGAAAACCTTGAATAGAATCTATATCAAAAGCAACGTTATTCTAACAGGGCAAAAAACCCTGCATTTAGTCCCAATAGGTTTAAGCTGTAAGGAGGGAATTCTTTCTTTTCATCTTTGATTAAACAGTTTTATTAATTACTTCTGTTATATGTGTGCATGTGTGTATACAGGTATGTCTGTGTATACACATCCTAATATATGCTCACTGTGGTGGCTATACAACATTCTTATCTTAAACACTCTTTTGTTAATTGACTTGCCCTCAAACAGGTTAAAATGACCTATGACTTTAAACTCTGTGACACAATCAAAATTGGTCACAGAAAACATCCATAGACTCCTTTGTATTTCCAGTCTGTCACTGCAGTAAGTGGGGACTAATTATAAAGCTTAGGAGAAGCATCTATGATATTCTACTGAGATCATTTTCACTGCCCATCTTAATGACTAGTTATGTTTCTATACATCATTAAAGCGTTACACTGTTCATAGGTATTTTTAATCAGTTATTTTTCTTTCAATATTTTTATTTTTCTAGCAGCTGATAAAGGAGCCACCAGTAATATCTTCATGATATTTTATAGTAGGTGAATATATTTTTTTAAATATCAGTGTCTGCTCAATGGTACCAATATATGTATTTAGTCCAGACACTTTTTCTAGCTATGGCAGCACCCTTTCAAAGTGCCAAACTTAGACAAGAGAGTTTGTTCAAGGTCATTTGTGTTTTATACAATCTGGCATTTTTCAGCTCAACACTTGACCGCAATGAGTAACACTGATAAAGCTGATACAAGGTGCCCCTTATGTTTGGCAGATTTTTCTGTCTTAGTTTTATTTCTGTGTATTTCCTAGCTAATTATCACCTCTATTTAAGTACAACAAACAAGTGGAAAATGAAATTGTTCAGAGACTCTCAAATCCACATATGCAAAGCTGATTTTATTTAGATCTGTCTCATATCTTTTTATAATCCTTGTTTATGACAGAAGCTGATATTTTATTATTTTTGACAGCCAAACATTGCTACAGAGAGATGATCCTTCAGACAGCTACCAAAATTAAGTAGCAACCATCATTTTCATTGGGAAAGATTCAGCTCATATAGTTATCTTAATTTATAATCTAGCTGAGTGTATTTCCTAAAGATATGATCTCAGTATAGAGTTAAGCAAACTACTGAATGTCCACTTTGAGGGATGATTCATTTCTGTTTTATTTGAGCTTTGAGTTTGAATTCCTGATATTTTGGGTAGGTGGCAAAATATTAAAAAATTATTTTAACATTCATCAAACTGTGCTACTAGTACTGGTGAAAACATGTCAAATACTTCCATGGAAAAGCTTATGTTCTTTTGCCTGTGATGCCTTGAAATTAGGCAGTCACTGTCTGAAGTGATAGAGGAACTGATCTGGAAAATACATGTATCTTCGGTTACAATTTATCAAGATGTTTCATTAAACTGCAGACACCAGAAGTTTAGTGAGAACATATTTCTGATGCCATGTAAAATTGGTGGCAGAGCCACTGTTGATTTCAGTGGGAGCATGACACTGCTCCTGTGGTGTCATGATCAATCCTGAGGCTGGAACCCCTGTGAAGAGGGATGAGCTTAATGAGCCACTCATAAGTTGCCTGTTAGTAAGATGTTCAAGTGTAAAAGGTTAAATTTAACTAGAGTGATGTTTCCTTTCTCAGTTCTAAGGTGAGTTTGGATGTGTTTGCTGATTAGAGCACCGTAGGATGATAGAGCACACTGGGATGAAGGTTACTGGCTTTCAGTATTGAATGATAAGGGTCTGAGTTTACTAAAAAAGATTTGTGCAGTAATGGCAGTTGGTTTTCATGTTTGATCCACCAGTGTGACGGCATCTCAGGTGGGAAGGCTCAGCTGCTTGGGAACTCATGTCTGTTTTCACTAATTGGAGAGTGACAGGTTTGTTCCTATGGTCACCTCTCATTGGTGTTTATAGTTTCAAAATTCCCCTGCTCCTCTTTTTTCTTCCACTTTGGCTAAAGGAATATTTTAAAGGACTCTGAAGTGTGCTTTTGTGGAACTGAAAGCTCATTGGCTTGTAAGTAGGTCAAGTATGCCTATTACCTTTTCTGGATTATAACTACATGCTCTGTATTAGAGGACATCTCTGAGAGCAAGATGTTCCTGGCTGGAGGCTGGGAGACTAAGGTTTACTATGATGAAGCAGGAGATAACCTCTTCTAAATGACATTGTTTACTGGGACAAATGACCCTATCAATTTTGCATTCTTATGTACTTTTTCTTCCTTTTTTTTTTTTTTAACAGGAATTTAAATTTTCTTGGATATTATTTTCCTTACATTTTGTGTACCTTCTCATGAGAATTTGAATGAAATACATCATTAATATTTCAAAGATACTTTATGGAATATTTTAAGCTTATGGAGTTTTGCGTATGATATGCTTTTGTTTTAAAAAAAGCTTCTATTTAAGAGTTTTAAATGTGAGAATTGTTTTCATTGATTTGGATACTTCTATGTTCTGTAGAATATTATGTTTAAAACCTCATCTCTTGACATCCCTTAGGAGGACTGCACTTTAGAAACTGATCATATGGAGCATTTAAAAAAAAAAGAAGCTTTTAGAGAAACCTCCACAATGCTATAGAACAATTATTAATTTTTGCAAATGATAGTGTATGAAAATATGAAGCTTTAAAATGACTGGTGGCAACACTGAATTAATTACAGCAGTGCACTCGACAATGTAAAAAGGTCAACATTATCCATTAAAATTATATATTAAAAATGTTCTGATTTGCTTTTTTTTTAAATCTTTGCTGAAGTTGTGTTGCTTGGTAACCTTGGGAAAGTTATATAAAAAATGAAGTTTCTTTAGTTTTTTTGGTTCCCTGTGAAAGATCCCATGGTCAGAAATTATTGGCAGAGTGACATACATAGGATAACAGGAGACATGAGATTATATTGCTATGCCAAAATACAGAAATTATTATTAAAAAAAAAGTTAATGCAAGTTTTTCACCATAAAAGTGAAGACATGTTCTTAAGAAAAAAAAGACATCTTTCCCTTTTGCCCTTTTTTCTTTTCCAATCCTCTGCACACTTGGTCCACCCTTTTTCCAAAGTCTCTCAGTAATTTTCCAGAAGAGGTTGTGTGGCCAGTGTACATATCATAAGTAAAGATGCTATGCCACCTCACAGCCTCATTCCTCATTTACTATTTTTTTAATTTATTTATATATCTCTCCTTCTCTATAAGCAGAAAACTTACTATTTCCATGTTTCTCGAAAGGAAATTTACCAATGCTGCACTTACATTACAAATATGTCAGGTATACATTTTTACTTTATGCTACGCTTGAAAAATGGTCATGTCAGCTCTCCAATTTCTGATGTCTTCTGCTGACTTGGCAGCATTGCTTATAAGTCAAAATTCAAGGACAGTGTCATGAGAAAATTCTGATCATCTCCTCATGATATCAGGGTTTGGATCCAGGCAGTTTGAGAATCCATTTCCTTGTGCTCTCCTTACTGGTGAAATACAATTCTGCATTGTGTTGGGTTTTGGGGTTTTTTTTCCTTCTCTTTTTTTCCCCTTTCATTGAATTGAAGCCTTATTATCCTCTCACACTGATATTTCATCTCAAGCCTTTTTGAAACTGTTCTTCCCCATAGAGAAAAAGGAGATGTCTGAGTGCACACAGCATAGTTTGATTCAACAACACAGTTTGGTGCAACAGACATTGCAAAAAAGACAACATCAAAGAGATTGACATTAATTCAGAGTGGGTTTTTTTCCTCAGCATCTGAGGAAGAGGAACTCATCTTTTTAACTTGATGAAACAGCCACTAAAGCTACAAGGGCAATAGACTGATCAGCTGCAGCAACGATCAAAATACAGAAAAGAAATGCAGAAAACTAACAAAATAATGTACAGTCCAGGTGCCCTCACATAAGTATTAAGGCATGATAACTGAACATAAAGCTGAACTTATCAAGCACTTAAAAATACAAAACAGCATATGCATTTTCTCTTCAGCTATTCATACTAAGAACTGTGTTTTCTGAAAGATTGTTATTGACTTTACCACAAAATAATCACTTTATACTCTTAGATAAAGTATCATCTGTAGGTCTTATTTTTCTTGGTAACAAATATGACAAAGGAAACTTATTTCACTTCATGTTATTCTGGATGTAAAAGTTCAGACAAATCACACAGTCAACCCATTACTTAGATTTCTGCTGTTTAAAAGCAGAATTTCATTTCAATATATTTCCTAAATTGCTTCTTATATTTGCAGGTACTTACACACTAAACCTATAATGGTATTAACATAATATTTCTTAATCTAGTATTATAACACACAAGTAGAATATGCAGTGAGTTTACATCTGCATAAAAGCATTCAGCCTGGGGCTTGAATTACAGCCCTGATACTACCTGTATAACTTGATTTAATCTTGAAGGAGTCATTCCCCACAGACTGGTATTTTTACACTGTACTCTTAAGTTACATGTTGGTCATGGTCCTGAACCTATCAAATTTACCAGGGTCTACCCAAACTGACAACAAAGATGGCTATACCACAATGTAACAGAAACCTGTTTGACCCTAGCTCCAATTCTGGAGTTCATGGAAGAGATGGAAATTAAAATCACCTCCAGCGTCTCAGTAAATTGGTGCTTATGATCTGTCCACTCTTCTCTTTTGTGTTAAATTTCCACTAACCTTTCACATTGCTCAAATTTCTCACAAGAGCAAATTTATCTTCTCTCTTCACATTGCTCCATGAGGTTTATTGAGGTCCAGGGAGGTTTACAAGACAAGAAAGCTTTAAGTGATATATACCAGTCTGGAATGAGGCAAACCACAGATCTTGTTTGTGCTCATCTAGCTGCAGGCAGTACATGAACATCAGAGCGATCTGAAATCCCATTTTTACATTCCCGATGCCATTTCTTCAGCCTCAGAAGTTTCCACTGCACAGTTGAAGCCCTTGAATTTTTTTTTGACGATGTGAACTTATCTGTGTTTTTACACTTTCTTTATTTTTTTGCCTTTGCAAATGAGACAAAGTAGTCTTTCTGTTTTCAGAAGTAGTCAGAATAGATTTTCCCCTCCCTCTCATTCTCAGCCTTGTTCTTTCAAATCTCCTGTGTTTAATATTCAGCATTGTCCTGTCAGAAAAAAGTAAAATTTCTTTCAGTGTGTCACCTCTTCATGAATTGCTCAGTCTTCAGTTTTCTTCAGAGATATTATTTTTAAATACATTACCATTAAACTTCATAAGGGTATCACTGTAGGCTACAATTTGAAGTCTATTTAAAACTTTTCATTTAACTCATGCTTTAAACCTTTTTAATCAGAATCAGTGTATGAAAATCAGAGTCTTATTCATGAGTCTGGGCAATGCTGACATATGGTAGCAGTCTACATGTTCTTGTGTGTTTCCTCTAGAAATATTTTTTTCTTGTCTTCATTTATGTAAATTCTCACTGAATCTGAGATTCAGTTTTGTTTGTTTTTGGAGCTCCATTTGTGTGCTTACCACTGCTTAAAGCAATGAGAAAGAACTGATGATTGCCCTGAAATTCTTTACAGTACAGATAATCTGAGTAAATAAAGTTTTGTACTTACTTCCTTCACCATTTATTTTTTATTTATGGAATTTTCAATGTCCTCTTCAGCAGTCCTCTTAGGACACCAACTGTGAAGTACACCAGCTAATGCCCTATGTGAGGGATGATTTTTCAGTACAGATCTCAGGAGAAAGACCGTTGGGGTTTTGTTTGTGTTTGGTTTAGGAGACTATGAGCAGGCTAGAAGAAAATGCTTGGGTTAGATCAACATACCTCCACAGGTGCCTAAACAGCTCAAGTACTTGTTCAATTAATTTTTATATTAATTCCAAAGTATGTCATATCTGATTTAGCATAGTTGTGGTAACCAGTGGTATAAAAATAAAAGAAGATGACAAGTGGAGACTAGGCATGATATAAAATTATATGAGAGAGAAAGTTAATTGACTTCTATCAACAGATGCTTGTAAGAAGGAATTTAAATAGCAGAAGCTGAACCATTCAAACAGGTTGAAAACATCTAATAGCAAAGATGCACATTGCAGGAGAGTTAGAACTAGATGATCTTAAGATCCTTTCCAATTCTAACCATTCTATGATTCTATATCTCACTGCATGCACTTAAATACCTGAGTCTTTCGTAAAGCTTAGGGTGTTTTCATTTAAAAGTCTTTGCTTTTGTCATTGTCCTGAGTTCAGCTACAGCAGTCATTTTTCTCCTTCTTAGTAGCTGGTGCAGTGCTGTGGTTTTGACTTTCAGCCTGGGAACAATGCTGATAACACCGATGTTTTTAGTTGTTGCTAAGTAATGTTTACTCTGACCAAGGACTTTCCCAGTCTCCTGCTCTGCCAGGGAGGAGGGGAAG
>NW_009912489.1:49137-64518 GCF_000696875.1 Nestor notabilis | reverse complement strand
GTGTCCTCTCCCCTTGTTATTCCTCTTATCATTATTATTGGTAGCAGTAGTGGTTTGTATTATACCTTAGTTACTGGAGAGCTGTTATCTCAACCCGTGGGAGTTACATTCCTTCGATTCTCCTCCCTATCCCTCCGGGAGTGGGGGAAGGAAGGAGCGGGGCGGGGAGTGAGCGAGCGGCCGCATGGTTCCAGGTTGCTGGCTGAGCTTGAACCACGACAGTCATGATATTGCTGTAGCTGTGGAGAGTTAGGGATATTTTTGAGCAATCTTAGTGAGAAAGATAATGCTAGTTAATCTAGTATGAAAAATTGTTGGAGTTGGAAACAGGTAACCTTCCAGGCAAAAAGAACATTTTTTTATGTGTTCAGGAGCTTGTTCTTTTTTTCTCTGCTGTAGCAGCTGTGGTTATGACAGATTACATTTTCCTCCAAATCCTGCCTGTTTCAGGATGTTATCTAGTGTAAAAAGTTTTTGAGGAGGCTTCATACTAGGGAAGTTAAAATAGTTTAGTGAGGTTTTTTGTTCTGTTTTTCTTGGTTTTGTTTGTTTGTTTGAATTCATTCCAATTCTATGTGTTTAATTGGGTTTTTGTTTTTTAAAAGACTGTCCAAGCGGATCAGTATTTTTGGCAATTCAGACAAATCCTAAACATTGTCTTTCACTAACTACACAATACTTGTTACCTATTCAATATACCACTACTGTGCTATGTACTGGTATGATATTTGAAATAGGAGAAGCATTGCATTTAAAAAACAAATCAAAACAAATCAAAACTTCTAATTTAAATTCTCGGCATGAAAAAGTTCTAAAAAAATTAATCTGCCCTAATTTTCAAAGTACCTTTCAAATAAAAAAAAAAAAAAAAAGAAAAGAAAATGCAAAAAAAAAAAAAAAGAAAAACCCCAGTTCATTAATAGATGAAAGGGTCTAAATTATTATAAGGACACTGAAATAACTAAGCATATCTTTATTTTTAAAATAGCATTTTAAGACAATATTTGTTACAGAGTTGGGTGCAGAGTAATGTGTAGGATCTTTGTTGAAATCCACAGAGGCATCCCAATTTGTATCAGCTCAGAATTTGGTAAGGTGTGTATTGCGCAGAAAATTACAGTGCTATGTACACAGAAGATGAACGAGATTGTCAGTAACAACTCCTTTCACTGAAAATAGCTAAGCAGTATACTATTAAATATAAAAATTATATATATATTGCGGAGCTTATCCTTTAGAAAAAAAAAATAATAGTTTTCTAACTATAATTATTACCAGTTTTATGAACTTAAAGTATTACTGCTTGGATTTAATATGTTACTAGTTTTGTTAGTGATAAATTTTCAACACTATATTATTGAGTCAAATTTTATCAGCTAATGTTTTGGAAGATAATACCAGTAAATATTTCCTTTGGAGAAGAAGGTTATTGAGCTTTCCACTACTACATAAGATAAATCATTTAAGTATTTGTATGTAAAAATATGCAGCTGATAAAGTACAGAGAAATCTGATATAAAATATTCTTAAGAAATACTAAACAGTTTCAAGACATAATATGGAAAGTTGATCAGATATTTTGTGATAGAACATAACTTTTCAGACTTGATAGGAAAAAAAGACATGAATGAAGAAGGTCATTGAAGCTGACCCTGCACCTGAATGAAAGAAGAAAGTCAGCTGAGGAAAACAGTTTTGATTAGAACATTTCATTAGTCTTTACTAGTTTTATGTCTAAGAAATTTACATAATATGATTCATACAATTCATTAAAATAATATGTTGGGAGAGATATGATGCAAGATAATGTTGTTAATATGGAGAGGCTTTAATTAAAAGTTGCAACCATAGGTCACATGAAGTTATTATCAGTAATGAATCAGACTTTCTAATACTTGGTAGTACTTATTAAGATACCTTAAGGGTGCTGTTAGGAATAAATCAGTATTTTAAGGTTATTCAAATTGTTTTACTGCTAGTGTAGTACTGAGATCAGAAACAAATAAATAAATGGATGTGCAAACAAAATTAGTTTATCAAGCATTACTGCTGGGTTGCTATGGTTTTATCACTAAACCACAGCTGACCACGTCATTATGTAAATGATTATAAAAAATTTCAGCAGGGTTTGAGAATTTCAAGGCTTCCTACAGATTCAAATCCATATCCAGGTCTACAGCCTTATTGCAGACTTCCTGTGACATTTTTCCTGGTAGTATAAGGGGGTTGTGATATGACATTGTTGTTCTTTTCCCTCCAGTGACTGAACTGTATCATGAGAGAATCAGTGCCTTGACTCCCCTGGGCAAGATTTTCCAGAGAAAGGATCAGTGGATTAAGTTATAAATCAGAGATAACTTTAATGTGCTCATTATTTAAACCTAAAAATCCCCAGAACTGAGGATACATGAACGGTTTTTAAAAGTGCTTGTGATCTTGCCTTTATTGTCTTCTGCTTGTAGACCCAAATACAGTTATAATTAATCAGGTTGCTCAATCTGCTACAAGCAGGAAAGCTTTCTTAGTTCAATGTGGTCTCCAGAGTCCAGAAAATAGCATCTAGGCCCATTCCTACTGTCCACCGACCCTGCTGCCTGGCATTAATGTTAAAAGACACAGTTCTGCTACCTTATCAATGATATATTTCGAAAAAAGGATTTGTCACTTTTCACCAGTATTTTAGATCAATTACTGGAAATATTTGTTGTCCACCTTTTTGTATGGGTACATAATTATAACATTTAAATAAAAAGATCTGCCAAGTTTATGCCAAGGGTGCCTTGACAGTTTGTTTTACTCTTCTTTGGATTCAAATGTATTTTCTGGACAAGCAAAGACAATCTCATGAGATTTCTGCTCCAGAGGATGTGAGAGAAGGTTCATGTTGCTGCCATTTGTCATATATATGAAGGTTACTTTCCAGTTTGATTTGTTTACATGGTGTGCCAAATCCTTCTGAAATGCTACACTGGCTGTTTTTATGGTTGTTGAAGCAGTGAAATCCTTACTGTGCTCAGTTCTAAGAAAATGTGTTCTTAGAAACAAATTACCAATCTATAAATTTCTGTAATGCCCTTCTGAACCTATTACTGTAACAAATTTTACCAGACCTGAGTATATATATTAGAATATATTGGAAAAATTGGGATATATATATATGAGCATGGTGTTTTAATTTATTGCTTACATACTTTATATTTATTTGACAAAGTGTGACTCACAACTTTTTTTCTCATCATCTTTTAAATTAGCTGTTCCTTATTTGCTTTTCTAAGGTGTTTCTTAGAAAGTTTACTTCTTGGAAATGCATCCTTTTTATTTTCTTTTCTTCTTCTGTTTTTCTTTTTTCTCTTTCTTTTTTTCTGATAGCATTTTAGGATACTAATGCAATAGTGTTAGCAACTATAACTGTAAATGAATTATGTCAGTAGAGCTTTTGTATCCCTGAAAAAGTTTATTTCTTGCAATGAATTCACTTAACATGTACGCTATTCCCATTTTACACTCTCCTCCTTGTTCAGCGATGCTATGTCATCATTCTCCCTGCTAGCAAGAAATAGGTAAGTATTAGACTTCTTTAACTTTTAACTAAACCTAAGTAATTGGTCACAGTGGATTTCTCTGGAAGGCATTTTGCATGTTAATTGAAATATTGACTTTTGTGAAGTGAAAAGTTCATTTTGCATACTCAAGTTTCCATCAACTTTTGAAAGTTTTCAGGCAGGTATTTACTGTTGGGTAGACTCGTATTTATTCCATGTACAAGATAAAGTGACTTATCCTGGATTTTCCAC
The DNA here is from genome assembly GCF_000696875.1 of Nestor notabilis. NCBI lineage: Eukaryota > Metazoa > Chordata > Aves > Psittaciformes > Psittacidae > Nestor > Nestor notabilis. The sequence continues at coordinate 60,724 of NW_009912489.1, read as the reverse complement.
TAGTTTTTTTGTCTCATGTTTATGACTTCTCAGATATTCAGGTACTACATGCAGCAGACAAGGCAGTGAATCATAAAATAAATATGCGTAAACTAAGTCGTACTGGAAAGTTTCTTTCCACTGTCATGTTTATTGTTCCCTTTTCTTGCATTTAAATTGCATAGAATTGATAGGCAATGACAAGTTGTGATTTCACATTTTTGCATAGAATAATACTCTGGAAAGCTCAACATCTTAGTAAATCTGGTCCTTTCCTGGAGTTACTGCTGTCAAAGTGAGTGAACTTACATTATAAAACCTCACAAAAACTTTGTCCTGTTTCAGAATGAAGACTGTGACACATAATTGTTTGTGACAAGGAAATATCATGAAGGAGTGAAATGAAATAACAAATGCTTTGGTTACCTGATGTATTTTTTAATGAAAAGTCTAAAATTTAATTGATTTGAGAGATAAAGTGGATTTTTGAGTTAGTCATGCTTTATGGGTGAGGAAATATCAAATAACAACTATAACTGAACAAATCCGTTATATTTTGGGGGCTTAAAAGTAGCTATTTTCATTGACTGCTAGTCCAAATTTATTTATGTAGCTAAAAATGAAGGCATTTTTATTCAGCTTCTATTGTGAAAGAAAATGCAACAAATATAAAAAAATCATTTGCTCCAAGACTCAATTTAATTTTTCTTACTCAAGTGCTGTGGGTATATTATTTATTTGTTTATTTTCGATTTAAAAAATATAATAGCATGGTAATATGTTTAATGTAAAAAAAAAATACTGAAATGCTTATTAAGCATTTTTAAATTCTGGTAGGTACTCTAGGATACTGAAACACAGCTTCTAAAGATGTTGAGAAATCTTCGTGACATACCTTTTAGAGGAAAAATGAAATGAGAATTGCAAGGTTTTGAACTTGTTTTGTTGTGAAATCAAGGATCATTCATGCCTTCTGTTTCATTTTCAAGTTGAATTCAAGATATTTAGAGAAAAATACAATAGCAGAATATGCAAAGATTAAAACTTTCCTCATTTTTTCAAAGTTTTAAACAATAACAGGATGTGGGATATCCTGTTTAATAGCAAGAGACAAACATTTTTCACTTAAACTTTTGATCAATTTTCAACACAATTATTCCTTTAATCTCCAAAACATTATGTACCAAATGGATTCTATAATTAATTCTGTGTTTAGTGGAAAATGTTTCCTTTTGTGCCAGTCTAATTCTCAGTTTCACTGACTGCCCTATTTTTCTTCAGTTAGGAAAAGATGGATCATCACTGCCTATTCTTTTCTTGAACATATGAACCTCTGTCATATCCTATGCACATTACATTTACCAATGTATAAAAACCTACACTGTTTATATTCATATGGAAAACATTCCCTACTTTCTTCTCTTTCTCCAAGGATTCTGTAATTCTGAAGACTGTAGGATAGCAATTATTTGGGGTTTTTTGTCACGTTTATCACTTCCTTATATTAAACTGATGTTTTTTGAAAATTAACTGTAATGTTTCCAAGATTTCTTTCCTAAATGGTAATATAAATTAAGTCCTTTCATGTAGGTATAGAAGTTGTATTTTATGAAAAACTTCGCACTGCTATTCAGTTTATCACTCAATACTCTGGTTTGTTTGTTTGTTTTCAGCTCTTCACAGTCAACACTGACATTTTATATCACCTTTAAGCTTTTTGTAAATCAGTATTTATTGTATTTTACAGCTCATGCACAGAGAAACATATTCTTATATGATCCAAAAAAGGCAGGAACGTGGGAAAGCTAGTTTTTCTGTTGCTTAAAGCCCAAAATATTATAGAATCACAGAATCATACAATACCAAGTTGGAAGGGAACTCAAGGATGACCTTTAAAGGTCCCTTCCAACCCAAATTATTCTATGATTCTACAATTCTAGGATTATTTGGTCCAATCTTTCTTGGCAAAATTACAGTCTAGACAATGAATATAAATTACAAAATTTTTGTGTTACCATAGCTAAAAGTGCCTTTAATCACATATTCTTCAGTGGTTTCTGACATGAAAACTTCTCCCGAATAAACCAGATTTGCAAAGAGAAGTTGAAATCCATTTTTTTAAAACAATTCACTCATATGCAAGTTTTGTTACTGGTGGCAAATTTGACTTCTCAGGCATATTACTTTCAGCTGTGGAGCTGCTGAAAAACTGGGGAAGATGGGAAAACTGTAACAAACCCAGAAATCTTCTGGCTTTGTAAGATATTTTAAGATGTTGTTGGATACAAATTAAACAGGTGGTACACATGATTCTAATCCTTTAAGAAAAAAACAGCAGGAGAGAATGCGTAAGGAGGAATATTTATTACTGAATTGGAAAAGATTTAGGGGAAACAGCTGGCTACAGACCTATAAATTTAAATTATGATCTCTTCTAAAAGATATATGTGTGAAATAATACAAATTTCACTTTGATTTTGTTGAAAAATATGTATACATCTTCATTTGACACCTATCCAAGTCTCCTGTCATAGGTAAATTTGTTGGATAACTGAGTCAGAAAACAAGGAATTCATTTGCCATACCTTGTCCATTCACAAGATAATGACATATCTTTGTTGTATTTGTTCATTTTCATTGAGGGTATGATGGATATTTACAAATATAAATCAGGAATACCTTTTATTTATAAAACATAAAAAAAAAAATCTTATCTTTGTGGCTTCCTTATGTTTTAATAAAATTTGACAATGCAAGTGATTTAGATGACCACTGAATTAAGTATTTATACTGAGAACTCGTAATCCAATGCAGTCTAAGTACTGCTAAAGCCATTTGCTTTTTCCAAGAAGTCATTCCATATTCCCATTTTTAAAACAGGATACAAACAATACCAGAATTGTCTCTACCTTAAGAATGTGAGATGAATATACAGATATATGAATGTGTGTGCATATACATATTTATATGAAAAGCTTTCTAGAAAATGTAAAGATAATCTGGTATGGCTGTAAAAGGTTCCTGAAGACAGGCATTTTCGCTGGTGAAATGCCATCCCTTTCCCATCTTCAAGGATACATGTGCTCTAGGTGTCATCATAAGAAAGCAGCAGCACTGGGAAAAAAGAAAGGTAGTGGAGGACAGCTTTTCCTAGAAGTCTTTCCTCAGTGGTGGAATGTTACCTTAGATACTGCCTGCTGAAATTACTTTCTGTATGCTACATAAATGATTTACAGTCATAACAGAGACTATTTAATGAGACAAGGTGCCAATAAGGTTAAATACTGCAATAGCACTGTCTGAGCAAGATGAACAGTGTTCTTGGGATTATGAGTTAGTAGTAAACAGTCATGCAGCATCAAAAATGAATATGTGTTTGCCTGGAGCTTCTGTTACTTTATATTTAAAGGAAATAAAATTTCAAAGCATCAAAGTGGTTACCATGATGTGCTCCTGCATCTATAAAACTTTAGGATCTTCAAATATGTTGTGGTTTTGATAGCATGATAGTGATCAATATCTGCTACTTCTTTGGTATATTTTCCCCCAGTTGTGAACTTTTCAAGGTGTAGTTACAGGCAGATGCTTTAGAATATTTGGTATCTCATCAAAGTCACATTTTTTGAGTCTCATCCTTCAGCTCCAAACTAATTTGTTACAAGCCATATGTCCTGCCTCTTTAGCATCATTCATCATGTTTTGTGGGAGAGTGCAGGATTTTCAAAATTTCTTACTGAACCTGTGAGTGATAAGTTTGCATTGTTAAGACTTCAAAACCACTATTATGCGGTTTCTAGCTTTCAAGTTTTATAGAAAATGTCTATTCTCACCTTTTTCTGAAAATTTTCTGAAGATCAAGTTGAAATTGAAAGAAGCCAACAACATCCTTTACTGCATTAGCATTTGCCAATAATTTATTGTTTTTCAGCAGAAGGTATTAGATATACTATTGCATTGATTATATCTTTAGAATCTATTCATACGGATAACTATTTTTTTCCTCAGTGATTTATTGTTTTAAAGAAATCAATGTTACAACTTATAAAAAATGTAAATGATCTTTATTCTGACTGTAAAAACTGTCAAGTGATTTCGTTTTTTTTGTTAAAATAGGGATGGACTGAAAAAAAATGGCAGGAAAGTGACAGGTCCATCAGCAGAAGTTGCACATATCAGCGCCATTAAAGTCCTATAGTTTAATGAAAAGGGTTTTTTTCTTGTGTAATATATTCCTATATACATACTAAATAATTTTCTTTTAACTGCTTCTTGCAGATCCTTGCCAGAGAAAAACCTATTCAAACCCAGTTTTATTCTTTAAGCAGTAATAGTAATCATGTAAAGGTCAGTTTTGTAAAATGCAAACTGGTAGCTCAGTTAAAATTTTAGAAACAAGTGTCATTTAAAGGAAAAAAGATTGTGTACATGTGCAAGAATGTTACAAAAGAGATAAAGCAGCAAGCCTGAATGTACAACATTTTTTGCTTTAGTATATTCATTTACAGCAGCCTAAAATAGCCTTAAAGTTATAGTTGATTACAAAATAAAAAAGAAAAAAAGATATGACTACTCTTCTAACTTAACGTAAAAAGAAAGGCACACTAGTTTTAAAGCCATTTTGTAATCTGACTTACTTACTTATTTGATTTTTCAGGTAACAATGTGATTTTCAAATTCTTTGGAAAAATATGATAATTTTAGTTCTTTATGAAAATATTAGTTTTTACATTCACAGATTCAGTGAACGGTTGATGTTTGCAGAATTTTCAGGCAGAATTTTGCTCATCTTTGAAGAAAAATTGTGCAATAAGAGAGAATCCCAGACTTTTCAATACTCTGAAATTGATATGTTTGTTGCTTGATGTTTGTAGGGGAAATGTAATTCTGCCTAATTTTATACTTAGAGAGTACACCTATTTTTAAAATAGATTAATACTGTAAAGAATGACTTTTTGAATCATGAACTAACTAGTGGACAGGAAATGTAATGAAGAGGCAGGAAACCGGAGCGATAGGTCTATTTCTACTAGCTAATAGTTGAAACTTCTTGTGTTTCCTCTTCAGAATTAAAGACCTCTAAGTCAAAGTAGGTCACTCACTAGGTGAATGTACCTTACATAAAACAATCGGTATTGCAGTCTATTTGTACTTAGAAATATTAAAGTTAGGAATGAGGTGTTGGAGGAGAATATTTTGTTTGACTAGTTAATATACTGGACTGTGTATTATTTTTGTCTTTTATTGGGGTATGGAAGAAGATTTTAAAATCAAGAACAATCCAATAAATGTACACAAACATATGTATGTTTGCATTAAGTACATTAATATAGCTCATTTCTTCCTCTACACTTAAAATTTCCTAAACTAAGTATACCTGGATTGTGGGATTTCATTGAATTTTAATTGGCATTCAAGTGTCAATAAATGTGACTGGTACAAGTGACATTTTATGCAGCTAGAGATTATTTCAATTTTTAAACCCTAAAGTTCTTTCAGCTAATAATTTCCTCCTCCACTATATTTTAGTGTAGAAACTCTGTGTAAGTAGTTCTTTCTGTGCTCTATATTGGCTAATTACTGAGGAACTTAATCACTATATTACCAGAAATTAGTGAATGTAAAGGGATCTTGGTCTGCAGAATGAGCAAAGAATGAGCTTGACACCTTCTGCTGAGCAAAACTTGGATGCAATTTTGAGTTATCTATCTGTTTTCTGATGTATTGGGTTTACGTGGCAAGATTTTGATAGCACAGGAGCTACAGGGGTGGCTTCTGTCAGAAGATACCAAAAGCTGCCTCCATGTCAGAGAGAGCCAGTGCCTGCCATCTCCAAGAAGGACCTGCTGCTGGCCAAAGCTGAGCCAATCAGCAATGGTGGTAGTGCCTCAGTGGTAATATATTTAAGAAGGAGTAAAAATTCTGTGCAACTGCTGTGGGAGAGAAAATATGTGAGAGAAACAACTGTGCAAACAGAGGGTCAGTGAAGAAGGAGGGGGAGGAGGTGTTACAAGGGCTAAAGCACATATTCCTCTGTAGTCCATGGAGAAGACCATGGTGACACAGGCTGTCTCCCTGCAGACCATGGATATCCACGATGGAGCAGATATCTGCCTGCAGCCTGTGGAGGACCCCACCCTGGAGCAGATGGATGTGCCCTGAAGGCAGCTGCAGCCCATGGAAAACCCACACAAGATCAGGTTTGCTAGCAGGACCTGTGGCCCATGGGGGACCCATGCTGGAGCAGTTCATGAAGGACTGCCTCCCGTGGGTGGCATCTCACGGTGGGACAGAGGAAGAGCATGAGTAGGAAGGAGTAGCAGAGACAATGTATAACATACTGACAACAGCCCCCATGCCCCTTCCCTCTGTGCCACATGGAGGATGGAAATTAGAAGAGTCAGGGGTGAAGTTGAGCCTAGGAAGAAGAAAGGGGTGAGAGGCAGGTGATTTTAGATTTGTTCTTATTTCTTATAATTCTGCTTTTTTTTTTAATTGTCAATAAATAAAGTCAGTTTCCCCAAGTGGAGTCTCTTTTGCCCATGACAGTAATTTCTAAGTGATCTCTCCTTGTTCTTGTCTCAACCCAGGAGCTTTTTGTCATATTTTCTCCCCCTGTCCTGTTGAGTAGGGCAGTGATAGAGTGACTGTGGTGGGCACCTGACAGCCAGCCAATCTTAAATCACTATATTCTAACTGAATGTTTTCTTGGTAAATTGAATTCTGTTTTATTATTGTAGTAAAGAATAAGTACATGTTATTTGTTTGTGCTTTCTTCACTGATACATACTTCTCTTTCTTAATAATATACCATAAAAATTAACTAATATACAGGGAAAAAAAAAGGAATGTATAATCTTTTATTGTAAAATCGTATAGTTGTTAGACACCTTGTGCTAAACAACTGATGAACTGCTATTTCAAGGATCTTGTTTATTAATTAATTTATGTATTATTAAGGCAGTTAGGTCTTATTTTAGATAGCTGTATGGTGGACCTCTCTATATAGCGTTGTAATTTAAGGACCCTTTTAATAATCTCTAAATTTACTCAAAAACTAATTAAAGGAAGAAACAATGAAGTAATGCAGCCAGAAGTATATCTCTTGGTACATTCCTTTGTTCAATACACAATGCTTTGAGCAATTTAAGTGATTGGATTAAGCTATATGAATTATCTTTCTTTTAATAAAGATGTTGGCAGAAACATCCTATTGTCTTTTTAATCCATTTAGCAATTCCCTACTGAATAGAACATTCATTATGAATAGTAGATTCTGTGAAAACCAGATAATTTATTCTTCTGTGTCAAATAAGTTTACATTCAGACATGCAAGACCTTGTAGAATACAAGAATGTATTTTTTACATGTTTCTTGAACACATGTGAACAAACAAGATAGTCTATGTGTATGTTTTAACTGGAGGAAAACTTAAGTAGTTTGTCTGGGAATTAAAACAGTTCTTACAGCAGAGGTCACCATTCTGCCCTCAGCTATCTTCCTCTAGTGAAGAGTTAGTTACTATAGGTCACTCAAGCTTGTTTTCTACCCATTGCTGATACCACACAAATGGTCATTTAGATGATAACTGAACATGATGTGCTGGAGCTTTAAACTGTACAAACCAACAAGTAAACTAAGAAACATTAGGGAAGAAAAGGTCTTGTGAGGGTGAAAAAGGGATCTGCAAGACCTACACAGACTATTCACCAGTGAAGCGTATAAAGAAATGGTTTAAGAAATAATGTCTCAGGTTTTATTGCATTTTGTCCAAAGACTTTTAGGGACCACTTACCCTACCAGTTATGGTTTTATATTTACTTTTTATAGATAAGTAAATTATTTGGAAAATTCTTTACTCTGCCTTCTCAGTCTGTGTGGGTTGTGAAGAATAACTAGATGAGATTTATTCTGTCTCCTGTGTTAAACCTGGGCGTAACACTATAAAAGTATTAATCTGATCATGCAATGGAACTAAACCAAAACAAACAAATAATAAAAAAAAAACCACAAACAACCCAAACAAAAACCCAAAAAAGGACTCCATCAAGAATCAAGACTATATTTCTACTGCTCATCAAAAGGCAGTGACACGTTAAGTCACTCTCTTTATTTTCGCATTGGTACTGCTATTGAAGACAAGCTTCTTCATGCTATCTCTCTGTTTGCATAAAACTTCAACAAGATTACTTTAAAATCAGCCTACAATAGCATTGTCGTGACATTATTTTCACAGATTGCTTCATTTAAATAATGCTCTAATGTAGATGATTATCTGTTTTAGTGAACTCACTCCTGAAATTCTTACTTATGAGTAATCTTTATTTTCCTTTCCAAAGAATCTGCCCTCATGAGTAAGAACTATGATAGCCAGAGACGTAATTAAATTCTTGTGGGTGTCAGTGAAAAATTTTTTGATATTAGGAAATATTTCTTCACAGAGAGGGTGATCAGGTATTGGAACAGGCTTCCCAGGGAAGTGGTAGAATCACTGTCCTTGGAAGTGTTCAAAAATTGTGTAGATGAGGCCTCAGTGGGTTTAATGTTGGACTTGGCAATCCTGGTGTAATGGTTGGACTTGATGCTCTTGAAGGTCATTCCCAACCTAGATGATTATATGCTTCTATGGTTCTACGATTTTATATCATCTTTCAAGGAAGCTGAATTAGGCTTTTATTATTATCTAAGCATATATGGTCTTTCTTGGTATTGAAAACACTACAAAACACTGTTTTTTGTCATATTGAAAAAGACATTCTTCAATCTCAACCTTGTAGTAAAGATACCTATAGCTAGTAGAAGTCAGATTTCTAATTCTCTGAAGTACATCTGGAGGTGGGAGGCAAGCAAAAATGCGTATCAGTGGACTGGTTTTGGCTGGGGTAGAGTCAATTGTCTTCATGGTAGCTAGTGTGGGGCTATGATTTGTTTTTGTGCTGGAAACAGTGTTGATAATACAGGGTTGTTTTAGTTATTGCTGAGCGGTGCTTGCACAGTGCCAAGGCCATTTCTGTTTCTCATCCCAACCCACCAGCGTGTAGGCTGGGGTGCATGAGAAGTTCAGAGGGGGCGCAGGAGGGACAGCTGACCCCAACTGACCAAAGGGATATCACATACCATATGACATTGTGCTCACCAATAAAGCTGGGGAAAGAAGAAAGAAGGGGAAGGACATTTGGAGCTGTGACATGTCTTTCCAAGTAACTGTTGCTTGTCATGGAGCCCAGCTTTCCTGGACATGACTGATCACCTGTCTGCCAATGAGAAGTAGTGAATGAATTAATTTGCTTGGGCACACGGCTTTTTCTATGCATATTAAACTCTCTGTTTCCTCAACCCCTTGTTTTTGCACTTTTACTCTTCCAGTTCTCTCTCCCATCCTGCTAGGGAATGGTGAGTGAGTGGCTGTGTGGGGTGCAGCTGCTTGCCAGGTTTAATCCATGACACCTAGAAAATAAAGTACAAGTGTCAACAAATGTCAGTGTGTGTGTATTCTAGTACTAGCTGACAAGGCTTTTAGTTATGAGGCTTGCTTTTAATCACAGATCCACAACTTTAATTGGTAAGGAAAAAAATGCATAAACAACCATCTTGCCCTTGTAATTCCCTCAACCTCAGTAATTTTCCAGAGTATGCTAGCTTAAAAGCATGGGATAAAAGAACATTTGAAGATAGCATTTAAAAATGAATATCCTTGGACCATATGCTATAATGCTGGCTTGTATCATTGAACATGAGAGGTTTTGCTGAAATAAAAAAGTTGACTGGAATGCAGCTATGGCCTAAATCTATGGTTTGAATTGCCTTTGGAAATCATACGTATACTTCTGCCTCTTCCAAATGGAATAATGATGGACAAGATGTCCCACTGCAGTTTATTGTACTGAGATGAGTTTGTTTCTACAGCTAAAATAAATGTGCTTTTCATTATGAAATATATTTGACTGTTGATTGAATATCAATACAGTGCACTTCATCAATATTTATTTCCTACAGCGTGTCCCAGGGTATAGATTTTCCTTTCCAAGTCGGGGAAGAGTTCTACACTGATAACTTTGACAGCTGAATGCATTTTTTCTTTCCCAGGGTATCATCAGGTACAGGCTGCAAATGATGTGAGACACATATTATGTCATTGAATATCTCAGACAAAGCAGTGCTTTCATTAGTTCTATCCTTGTGTTTCCAAGATGTTTACATTAAATCTCTTAATCCATCCTTGCCAACTCTGCCATGCAACTAATTTATATGGTAGCTCCAGCTTGCCCTGTATAACTTTTAATATGAAGTTTAGCTCCCATATAAAGAGATACATTATTTTTATCAAGAACATAATTTGTGAGCAAGGAAAGTTTGGTTGTGTTTTGGAACAAAAGATAAATGTTAATTCTAACCATTTATTTCCCTGATGTACGATATAAGTCTCAGCATACTTTATATCTTTTTAAATGTATGTTCCTTTCTAAAGATATGTTTTGCTACTATTCTATCCATAAATATGCAGTTTCAATTAATAGATAGGAGGTTTGGGTTTTAGCCCAATGCTCCTATCTACATAATTGTGCCCATTGACTCTTGTTCTGTCACCTGGCAACCACTGAAAAACATCAAGCTCTGTCTTTTTAATACACTCCCTTCAGGTATTTCTACCTGGACTTGTGCAAAGCATCTGACACTGTCCCACATGACCTCCTTGTCTCTAAATTGGAGAGACATCAACTTGATGGATGGACCACTCAGTGGATAAAGAACTGGCTGGATGGCTGCACACAAAGAGTTGTGGTCAATGGTTCAATGTCCACGTGGAGATCAGTAATGAGAAGTGTCCCTCAGGGATCAGTGTTGGGACTTGTGTTGTTTAACATCTCTCTCGGTGACATGGACAATGGAATTGAGTGCGCCCTCAGCACGTTTGCCAATGACACCAAGCTGTGTGGCTCGGTTGATATGCTGGAGGGAAGGGATGCCATCCAGAGGGACCTGGACATGCCTGTGAGGTGGGCTGACGCCAACCTCATGAAGTTTAACCAAGACAAGTGCAAGGTTCTACAACTGGGTCGACACAACCGCAGGCACAGCTACAGGCTGGGCAGAGAAGAGATTCAGAGCAGCCCTGTGGACAAGGACTTGGGGGTGGTGATTGATGAGAAACTTAACATGAGCAGGCAGTGTGTGCTTGCAGCCCAGAAAGCCAACCGTATCCTGGGCTGCTTCAAAAGAAGCGTGACCAGCAGGTCAAAGGAGGTGATCCTGACCCTCCCCGGAACTCTCTTGAGACCTCACTTGGAGTATTGTGTCCAGTTCTGGTGTCCTCAACAGAAAAAGGACATGGAGCTGTTGGAGCAAGTCCAGAGGAGGGCCACGAGGATGATAAGAGGACTGGAGTAGCTCCCATATGAAGACAGGCTGAAGAAGTTGGGGCTGTTCAGCCTGGAGAAGAGAAGGCTGTGTGGAGACCTCATAGCAGCCTTCCAGTATCTGAAGGGGGCCTACAAGGATGTTAGGGAGGGACTCTTCATTAGGGACTCTAGGTAGGACAAGGGGTAATGGCTTTAAACTTAAACAGGGGAAGTTTAGATTACATATAAGGAAGAATTTCTTTACAGTGAAG
>NW_009912489.1:10618-48784 GCF_000696875.1 Nestor notabilis | reverse complement strand
GGCCTACAAGGATGTTGGGGAGGGACTCTTCATTAGGGACTGTAGTGGTAGGACAAGGGGTAATGGCTTTAAACTTAAATAGGGGAACTTTAGATTAGGTATAAGGAAGAAGTTCTTTACAGTGAGGGTGGTGAGGCACTGGAATGGGTTGCCCAAGGAAGTTGTGAATGCTCCATCCCTGGCGGTGTTCAAGTCCAGGTTGGACAGAGCCTTGGGCGACATAATTTAGTTAAACAACACAGGTCCCAACACTGATCCCTGAGGGACACTTCTCATTACTGGTCTCGAGAGATCACCTCCCCCAACATGCTGCATTGCAACTCTAGTCATGAGAGCCATCCCACACGTGTCTGTGAACCCATTGCAACATTCCAGTCATGAAAGCCATCGCAGCATGATCATAGCCCTGCAACTGCACACAGATCTGTAACTCATGTTTATCCCCCCTTGCTTGCTTTTAGTCTACTGGCGCTTTAGAGAGGCACCCCAGGATGTTGACCTCCTGGAGGAGCTTTGGGAATTTCTCCGTAATGATGCTTTGTAGGCACTTCCTTGCTTACATGCAACAAAGTACTGGAGGTGCTTAGCCCCATTTTGTTGATTTTGTGATTCTTTCCATCACATCATCTATTTGCTCAGCAATCCTGCCTGCTGCTCCTTCAAAGAACTGCTTATTACTCTCTCCTTCTCCCATCATTCTTAGTTTAAAGCCTTCCTTATCATGTCATTCATCTTATTGGTATAGGTAACTTCGCCCTGTTTATTGAGGTGGATCCCATCTCTCCCAAGCAGACACTGATTTGCAAACAGTGTGAACACCAGTTCTGCAGCCAATTATTGACTTCTTTTAATAATGTCCTTCTCCTCACCTTTTCCTTCACTGACAGGATTAAGGAAAACACCATCTGGTCCCCCATTGATCCAAGAGCTCTATAGTCACTTTTCATACTGTCCAGGTTTTTCCTGGTAGTAACGCTTGTGCCCACATGAATTAACAGCACAGGGTAGTAGTGAAAAGGTCAAATGAACTTTGGCAGTCCCTCTACAAGATCTTGGATTCCTGCCCAAGAAGGCAGCAAACACTCTAAATCGTTGGTCCATTTGACGGATGGGTAGCCTCTGTCTACTGCAGCAGTATGTCATGCACTACAATGACTTGACATTTCTTCCCAGTAGCCTCTGCATGGCTTAGGGTTTGGTGGTCCAGGTTCTTTGCTTGTAGGCATATCTAGGTCTCCTTCAACTTTGAGGGCCGTGTACCTGTTTTGCAGTTTTAACCCATAAGGTGGGGCAGGAGCCTTCCTATTGGTGCCAGAAGTCACTAGCTTCCATATTTCCCCTTCTTCAGAGTTTTTGCTTATTGGATAATGAGGGTAGACACTGACTGCTTCTTCTTCACTGCCTACTTATGCATACACAGCTTTCCTTACATTCAACATGAGTTAGAGCAATTGAGTAGTCAATTCACAAGGAAAAGAGATCCTCACTCTGCCTCATTTTAACAACCTTATAATACAGGAATCAACCTGTGCTAAAGTTCTACCTAAATGTCTTCATTATCTTCTTCAATATGTTTCATATTCTGTTGTGTGTGTACCAGAAGGGAGAAGGACAAAGGACACCAGCAAGCATTTTCATCCACTGAGGTTGTCTCAGAGGTTAAATAAGTACTGATAAGTATGACAAATTATTTATAGTTACTCAATGGATGATATAGTAGCTGCTTGTTCTTTTAGATCAGTAAGATATCTCCCTTTTCCCCGTACAAATTAGTATCGCCTTTTCTCACATTTTACATCATCTCAGATTAGCAAGAGCAGAAAGCAATTTCATTTATTGCTTTATATAACTTGACAGAATTCACAAATTATTTTAAAAAAATAAACTTGGCTTGGTGTCTAGTTTCTCAACTGTCTTTTGTCTCCATTTTGAAAGATGAATTTATATAGGGGTGCAATTTTAAAAATTCATATTTGTTTTCACAACCTCAATTTACATCATCCTGAAAGCCAAGCTGCTCTAACATGTGTATTTTCACATCCTTCCTTGTCTCTTGCCCAGTAAAATTCTAAATTATCACAAGCTTTCAAAATGTCTAACAGAGAGGAAGAAACTCTGATACAAAGCTTGGTAGTTCAGGTCACTGCATTCTTGTGTGTTATTTCAAGGTGAACATGTATGGCCTCTGTATCCCACAGACTGACTCACATTATTTGTGAACAGGCTAAGAATAAACATTATGCATTTCATTAATCTGGAACATTGTGGTTTTGGTGCTGAAATGATTTATCAAACCATTGGTTTGAAAAAGAGAATACATTAAAAGTTAGGCTTAAATAATCTTTCTAGTGAAGAAAGAGTGCTCAGTGCAGACAGGAATAGAGAGGCATCAGAGAATTATGGAAGAGGTCAGCAATCTTTTCAGCCTTCTACAAGATAAAGTCTCTGTCAAAGGAGTGCAAATAAATGCAGGCAGCATCAGTGTTTGTTATTGTTGATGTATCTTGAGACACAGCATAAAACTCAGTACACAAAGAGCTCTGAATTCAAAGAAAATTCAAGGACAAATTTGCATCCAACTGGCATAACTTGCTCTCGTTTAATGACTGTAAATGATTGGTCAGTAAATGGGATTCTATCAGTACCAGAAAATGATGGCAAGACTTCACCTTGGGCTGCTGCAGCAGTGCTCAGCATTTGGGGATTTTGTCTGGGCCAGAGCTGGTGTCAGCTTGCTCTAACAGCAACCTGGTGACCACAGGACTATTGTCTCTTCTGAGCCAAACCTCTGTGATGGACAAGGCTGGATAAACTTGACAGTCACTACAGGGCAGGTGATCATAAATTATGTCCCCTGGAGACACCAAAAGTGGGGCTGGGAGCCAGTGAGAAGGAAGGGGGCCAAGGTAACATAAGGTACTGACAGAAACCCAAGACAAACCATGAAGACGAACCATGAATTTTGTACTCTTCCTGGCAAGGACCTCTGGGTGCTGCCAGCTCCAGCTATTTGGTGTGTTCCTTTTTGCTTACAAGGCAATTTCAGAGCAACAAAATATTCAGTCCAAACAATTCTACAGCTCTATCTGTTGCAGTTACAACAAGCTTGGATCCTCCCACAAAATTCTGGAGCTCTAGCCTGTTTCTACCTTTCCTAAGATATCTCCTTATCAGAATCTTCTACTTTGTGACTTCTGGATGGGATATAGAAAATTTCAGTTTGGGATATTGGTTTAAATCATAACTCATTTGCTGGAAGTTAGATTTTTAAAATCATGCATATGTTCTCCCAAGGAAAAAATCTTTTGTTTTTCACAAGTTTGGTAGCAAGTACATAAATCACTGGAGCTGATGTATATAAAATGGAAGACAGAATAGAATATGTTTTCATTACAGATCTGATGAGGTATTTTATATAATAATATTATCAATCTTAGAACAAAGGAGTAGTGTTTATATTTTAATTCGGAGTATCATAACAACTTGGGGGAGGGTGTGCATACCAAAGATCTTTCGACATGCTGCTTTACAAGACATCCAATTAAACACTATGTGCTTGATCCATTTGCCTAATTGGAAGCATTTATTGTTCTTGGAGATGTCCTGTGTATCCTGTCTGAGCTTTGCAATGATGTGACTTTCCCATGATTTGACAGCCCCATGCAAATGTCTCTTATATTTAGGGCAATTCAAACAGCATAGAAATCTACCTTTAGAAATCTACCTGTGATAGATCTTGGTGAACTTTGAGCTATTGCAGTTTTAGAATTTACTCTTCCCTTTTGAGTCCAGGTAGCTGGACAAGACACGATACACTTTGTAGCAGTTTGACAATTTTACCTTTGTGATTTAGTTCCTCTCCAACCGAATTGGAGATCTGCTGGCTTTCCAGCATCATCTGAGAGTCAAATGTTCTGTTCTGCTGAAGCAGTAAATCACAGTATCCTCATCATCTCTCCTCTTCCCATTACTAGCAATGTCCCCCCAAACGTAGCCACCTTATTTCCCATAGCCATTGGTGGTATGAATGGGATGGATGCGGTCTGCCAAAGAGGTAACAAAAATAGAGAAGGAAAAGAGGAAGAGAGTACGTTCCAATTTCTATGTCTAATATCCATAGGGAAGGCAAGTAGAAAGAAAGGGAAGTTTTATGTTTCCCTATGTAATCTAATTTTTTCTTCTCCAGTTATTTATTTCTTACTTTTTTGGCCTATTCAGAATTGTGGTCTGGAAAGAGGCTGTCCCTATTTTAGCCAGCTCAAATCACCAGTTTTCTTCAGGCACAGATCATATTTGGTACTACCAGGCAATGAGCACTAGCTTGCGACTATCAAGGAATGTAAGCACATACGGTAAATAACCATAGTTCAAGATCCTAAACTTATGATTATACAGAAATGTATGAATCAACATACTTTAATTTCATATTACTTGTAGGAAAAATGTGAACTTATTTTGTAGTAAAGGATATAGCACTACAATTTAGAGTTGAATTTTAATATTACTTTAAAGACTGGGTAAAATATTGGATTTTTTTCAGAATAAGAGAAATATAGTGGTAATGATCAAGAGATATTGTTGGTTTGGGATTTTATATCGTCATGTGTGTATGTGCAGTGCAATGTTAAATAATTAAGAAAACCACAGTATTTCTGTAAAAATCCAATACATTCAGTAATAGTTCTTTCTGAATTATTTAAGTGCTTTTTCTTAATGTATAACAGTCCTGAAACTGTTTCATGTAATGAGATTTTTCTTTTTCTTTCAATTACCTTTCCATTTTCTAAAAAGGAAAAATTGAGTGCTCCAGAAAACTAGTAGAACATTGATTAGTTGCTCTGGACACTGAAATCCTGTAATTATCTCCACAGAAGTGAAAGAACTTCTGTGCATTTCCTGCTTGCAGGAGGCAGCGTTGTAGCAGCAGGACAAGGTGTAGGGCCAAGAAGATAAATCACTGGCATAGCTGGATGCCTAGCTAGAGGCGTGGTAACTAAAAGAGCAGGTTAACTATCAACAGTTCATTAGCAAGTGGAGTTTGTCTATGCTTGATACATACAATAGGCTTTGCTTTCTGAGTAATATTTTATTTTGCTAAAGAAGAAAAAGAAAATGAACAAAATTATGCAAGTGGTTCTAGCAGCTCCTTGGTTTCAATGCACTGTATTGCTTTATGTTAATCTTTTCTGTATATAGACAATATTAAACCAGTTAGCATGGTTTGCCACTAACAGTCTTTGTCAGTATCTATTCTATTAAGATGGCTTCTTTCATGCTTCTGCTGCTTTGAAAGTAAAGAAAATATTAAAACGAAGAAATTCAGAATGCATTTCAGGTTTGGGGACTAAATTTAGTTGAGGACTAAATCTAATGCAGATTTCTTTCTAGTCTAGTTTACCCTTTTTTTTTTTTTTTTGGAAAGTGGGTATTTCTATTCACTGGTTTTCACTGAAATCATTATCTCTGGAGCCAGTAATTACTTAAGACTAGCAGAATTTACCTTTGCCTAAAACTGAGATCCCTGTGTCATTTTTGTTTATTTTTCAGAACCCTAACAAAAATTACAGTTATCAATTTTCTTTGGCTATAAACACTGAGATTTTAAAATCCATCACCAAACGTCTTCTTTGTGGTTTAATAGTGCTTTATATAATGTAGGTAATGTTATTTTAATTCCACCTTCCTCTCCCTTACCTTGGGCTGCAGATATTCTTCAACACTTAGGCTGAATGTAGGCAGACTCCTGTCTTGATGCGTCTTCCAGAACACGCAAGTGGTATGCCAAACTGAAGCCAGTTAGTTAAAAAACATTTAAAATTTATATCTATATGGATGTGTATATCACATTTATGCTTCTTTTAGCTATACACAGGCTGTATACATTGTCTACAATACTCACCATGATAGGGTAGTGAACTTGAGGATCATGCCACCCTGGTTGGTATAAGATAAAGAAAACATAAACATCATGGATGATTGTCTTATCTTTTCTCACACTGGTAACAGCTACCACTACTTCCTAAAAATACTTTCCCTTATCTGAAATTAATTTATTGTTCATAGAATGTTCTTATGGCCATCATTGAAACAACACGGTTGTTTCATGTAGGGTCATCTTCTGCAATCCCAGAGCTGCATGACTTACCAGCCATGTCTAAAGTTCAAAAAGCCCATAAAAAATATCTTTAAAGAACAAAAACATTTCAGGGTTTACATAATGATGTAGCCAGTTGTCCTTTTCATGCGGAATACTGCATTGGATTATTTGCTTAGGTTTTATTCAGTTTAGGTACAGTACTTACTTTAAAATTTATCCAGAGCACAGAACACTTTTCCCTTGAAAGACTAGCAAGTCAATTGCTTGACCTTTCTGATGGCTAATTTACCATGGAAATTAAGATCTAATTTACCATTCAGATAAATTACATTGTCTTTAATTCAGATAAATTTAAGTTCTCAAAAACTTAGTGATATTTCTTGAAATATTGCTTGAGTAAAATGTTTGGAACACATACGTCATCTTGCAATCTCAGAAGAAAATGATTTGCTGAACATAGAGATGTTGAGCTCATCCAAGCAAGAAAGTCAAGTAAGGTTCACCAGAAGGATGAACGGCACTTCCTGCAGATGTCAAGTTTGTGATTTAAGAATTAACACTCTCAGATTTCCTGGAGTGTTTTCAGGCAGTGCATCTGATTCCTAGCAGATTGTCAGGAGAATGCAGGGTAGCAGCAGACACATCATTCAATATGCATTCAGCCATGGAGTGTCTACCCTTAGATCTGCTATGTTTTTTGGTACTATTGGTTGCCTTTAAGAGAAAATGTTGATAAATGTAGAGTCTGGCTCTAGAAATGCTCTACATAAGCTTCATAGGAGAGTTTTCAACACGTCTCCTTTAGTTTCAAGTCAATACTTACACAGATCTTAAAACTATTGATAGGATCCTGCACTTATGGGTAGTCCTCTATAATAGCATTTTGATGATTTAGCAAAGTCATCTAATTTTGCACAGGTTTGCAGATATCAGTCTTCATAAAAGACTATACAGAAACAAAAAAAATAAATAATAAAGAAAAAAAGACAGTTGGGAATACAATGAGAAAGAAGGTCCATTAATAAATAAAGTCAATGAGAATTGTGGAGTTATTGATATACTTAGTAAAATAGTCTCTAAGATAAATAAAGTGAGGAAGAGGATAAAAAAAGTAAAAAAAATAAGCACAGGAGAGTAATGAAAAAATAAATACAAAGATGGGAAGATGATTCTGGTAGTTGCTGATCAGATGTATGTGTTAGTCAATGCAAGAAGAATTATTGCACTCATAACATCGAATTGGAATAAATAGTATTATTAATAGTAGCAGTAATAGTAATATATCCTTGTATATAAATAATAATAAAAAAGTGACCTTTTGAAATAGTGGGATAGAGGAAATAATGTAAGTCATATGTATATTGATTAGAGTATTTCACAGAACGTTTCTGGAAAATTTTCACCTACAGCAAGACCTCCACATTCAAATCAAAGTTACCTGTGAACACTGGGAATTGCTTTGAATACGAATTGTTATCACTTTTTTTGTTAATGAGGAAGAGTTAAAATTAACCTCCCTGAGAACATGAACCAGGAACAAAGCCAATTTATTTTAACATAGAGAACAAAATTAAATGGTAGCAATTAAGGATCATAGTGTGCCTTTTACTTCTATAGTTTACCTGAGTAAAAAAAAGGTGAATCATTATATAAAGCTTGTGCATTGTATTTTGGTGAGACCTATGAAGAATTTTAGAATTAGAATATTTAGCTTGTGTATTTTATATATACGTTATATATATATATTTGTATGTATATTATTTCATATATATATATAAAATGTGGGGAGGTTCTAAAGTATCTTTTTCTATGAAAACCATGAAAACACTACAAAGGATGTGAAGGAAGTTTCTAACACTGAAGGAAAGTAGGAGACTCTTACTGATTTCAAACATTAAATTTAAAATTAAACTAGGAACTTCAATTCACAGACTAGCTAATTTATCAAACTCTATGTGTCTTTAGTAAGAGATAGCCAGATCAACATCATTTAGAGAAATTAGATATACAATAGTAATTGAATTTAGTTTTGCTACAAGATAGCTTTTGAATGTATGAACAACAGGTCCATTTGTGTTATATTAAGTAAGACAGAATGCAGAAACTTTTTTTAACCAAAACAATGAGCTTCTCTAGTTGCATTTAAAACTGGTAAGGTATGAAAAAAAAGTAGTTTTCAGTAAGTATACTTTTCCTATCCAAGTGGCTACCTAATCTAATTTCTTCTAAATAATTTAACTAGATATTCTATCAAACAACATTCTTGATACTAACTGCAGCATTCATTTTAGTGTACAAACGTATTTGTAAATATATTATACTTGGCATTTTTTGAGCTGTGATACAGCCATTTTTCATCTTTTTATTTCAAATTTCTTCTCTCTGATTTTTTTTCTTCCACTACATTTTTTTAAAAACTTCTTCTTTTGGTAGTAATATTCCTGAGAGTTTGGAATTTCTGTGAACCTCTGAATGTGTTTAGACAAAATTTTATTTTTGAAATTCATTCATTTTATAAAAAAATCCTAATTGTTTCATATTTGTATTCATTATGATGATAACAATCATCACAATAGATCATCTGAGTGTTAACCAAAGTACTCAAATTCTGAGAAAAAATATACTAATTGTAGTTTACAGAAATATTTTTAAATCCATACACAAATGAAATGTTGATAACATTGTTACTAAGAACTTCAAGTACATTCTGTTGTTCTACCCTTTAAACTCTCTTAAGTTCCAGAATAGTGATTCTTAAAGTAATTTCTGAACCAGTACCTAATGTTCTGTAGTTTAAACAGCTTCAACTGGCAAAAGTGTCTCAAATACAGTCAACAGATCAATGTACTGAAAAAGTGGTTTCTATTAACTCTGTCAAAATGGGGCTTATGAAGGTATTAGTGCATTAGAAACAACTTAACAAATTCTAACAAAACTTTTCCAGTTCTGAAGCATCCCCATACAAACTAGCATCCTTCTGTCCCTGCATACATATAGTTCTTTCCATCAACATTTCATTTGGAAGAACTAAGTGGCCCATGGTCCAGTCAGAGCAATTCTGTATACACGAACTATTATATAGAAGATACGGTCTTGAATCTCCACAGATAAGCATGGATAAATGCTTTTATTTTTGAGTTGAGTTGCAGATGAATGGTGATGGTATAGCAGCAACCTATCTCACTAAAGTATGAAAATAATTATAACATTTGTAATTTAAAGAAAGGATAAAATCATGATCTTCAGGAGGAATTTTAAGTCTGGGATTTAGAAGGCAGGGGTAGATGTGTCCTGGCAGTACACTTGTGAGCCTGAGTTTGGAGAGGTAAAAGGCAATAGAATTTCTGCCACAGAGAATTTTTTTTATTATTATTTTTATTTTTTATTTTTGCCAGGGGAGGCAAAATGTAGAAGTCAGGCATTCCAATGCTCATTATTTTGGTACTGCTACTTTAGATCATTGATCATTTTCGACCTAACAATGACTTCTGTTCTTAACAGAAACTCAGCTTTCCTGAAATAGATTACATGATGTGCCACAAGTCAGAGATCTCAGTTACATTTGTTCAGCTTTGTATGCAGTTCAGAAAGGCAAATTAGGATGTGGAGGATTGCATTATGAATGGAAAGTTTTGCTTTAGTGGTTTTGTAGGCAGATTTTTTTAAAAATGTGAATTAGTAGAAGCCTAATCCAAAGTGAAAGGATAATTGTGACATACCTAGCACCATTCTGTCAAATTGCAGACCTTACTTCCTGGTGTTACTGGTAAACTCGTTGCATTAAAATGTGTGATATTTCATATTTTAAATATTTTTTTATAACTAGAGGCAGAAGGAAAGTAACGAATCTTTAAATTATTCTTTCATTTGAAAAACTCACCTAAAGAAAGGACTGCAACCCCAGTGTTTTGTTTTATTTTATTTTGTTTTTTATCAGCTGTAATGAGAGTGAATTCTGAAAGTTGGATTCATCATTTAAAGCAGTCATTGGGTAGGATGTGAAGTTATTTAATCAATTCCTTAAGACCATTGTTAAGCAGATGTTAATTTTAGAATTTTCTGTCTATCCAAATTTCTCATTTAAAATTCATTTTCAAGGGACATACATACAGTTGACAACAATGTTCCTTATAGGCAGAACTGGCATAGCAACCCTTTTAATTTTGGTTGTCTAAAATTTCTTATAAAAAGCTTGATCTCATTTATGTGAGGTAAGAAACAGGCCAGTGGCGCTAGTGACCCAGCTTTTACTTTGAGGTCAATACATGTAGTAATGCTTTTCTAGCTGCCTGGGAATAAGACAGCTGCATTATGTTCAGCCTGGAAAAGAGAAGGCTGCAGGGAGACCTCATAGCAGCCTTCCAGTATCTGAAGGGGGCCTACAAGGATACTGGGGAGGGACTCTTCATTAGGGACTCTAGTGGTAGGACAAGGGGTAATGGCTTTAAACTTAAACAGGGGAACTGTAGGTTAGATCTAAGGAAGAAGTTCTTCACAGTGAGGGTGGTGAGGCACTGCAATAGGTTGCCCAAGGAAGTTGTGAATGCTCCAACCCTGGAGGTGTTCAAGGCCAGGCCGGGCAGAACCTTGGGCGACGTAGTTTAGTGTGTGTTGTCCCTGCTCATGGCAGGGGAGTTGGAACTAGGTGATCTTAAGGTCCTTTCCAACCCTAACTGTTCTATGATTCTATGATTCTATGTACTCTCTGAGTACGCCTGACACAGCAAATCATGTCACAGACCCATTCTCATTTTGAGATTACTGGATTTGTTTTTATCTTAGATAATATTCAGTCTCAAAATTATAGTAGTAGCAATTCTGGAACTATATGGATGCTTTTGCTGGTCACAGTACAAATAAAAGGAGAATTATGAGAGTTGAAATTTTTTTTCTTTGTGTTTTTTTTATTTTAATTATTAAATAGTCTATTACTAATTGGTAAAAACATGTGCTTGAAAGTTGGGAAATAATGTATTTTGGTATTATCTGTGCATATGTCCTATATAATATACTTTACATTGATACAGCTGTTACTTCTGTGCTTCTGCAGGACCAGTTCTTCACAGAGCAGGACCAGTTCTGCACAGAGCATGGAGGAATGTATGGGTGCAATAAAGGTAAGCAGAATACCAACAGATGGCCTTCTCTTACCTACTGCAATATTTGGTTTCAGACCTGCCCTTCACACCCTGCTCTAGTTTGAGGATCCATTTTACTATTCAGTGTCTTCATTCCTTCCTGCCCCTGCCCCCAGCAGAAAACACTTAGACACTGTTACCAAGTCAGCTTCTGCACTCCATTCTCTTTGGATTAATTTCAAGTAATTTGACTCTACTTTTTCACTATTTTATGATTTTTCCTGGCTCTAAAATTATTTTTATAGATTTTTTTAATAGCCTCCACGTCGATGAGAAACTGAACATGAGCTGGCAGTGTGGCTCAGAAAGCCAACCATATGTTGGGCTGCATCAAGAGAAGTGTGATCAGCAGGTCAAAGAAGGTGATCCTGCCCCTCTACTCTGCTCTCATGAGACCTCACTTGGAGTATTGTGTACAGTTCTGGTGTCCTCAACAGAAAAAGGACATGGAGCTGTTGGAGCAAGTCCAGTGGAGAGCCACGAGGATGATAAGAGGGCTGGAGAACCTCCCATATGAAGACAGGCTGAGGAAGTTGGGGCTGTTCAGCCTGGAGAAGAGAAGGCTGTGTGGAGACCTCCTAGCAGCCTTCCAGTATCTGAAGGGGGCCTCCAAGGATGTTGGGGAGGGACTCTTCATCAGGGACTGTAGCGATAGGACAAGGGGTAATGGGTTTAAACTTAAGCAGGGGAAGTTCAGGTTAGATAAAAGGAAGTTCTTTACAGTGAGGGTGGTGAGGCACTGGAGCAGGGTGCCCAAAGAATTGGTAAATGCTCCATCTCTGGCAGTGTTCAAGGCCAGGTTGGACATGGCCTTGGGTGATGTGGTCTCGTGTGAAGTGTCCCTGCTCATGGCAGGGGGATTGGAACTAGATGATGTAAACATCCTTTACAACCCTAACTGTTCTATGATTCTATGATTAATTCTGTGATTCTATGTATATGTTAATACTTGAACATAGGTAATAGAAGCAATTTGATGAGTAGTAGAACCTATGAGCCTGGTTTGCAGTTGCTTTGTCATGTTTGTGAATCTTCTAGTATCTTACAGGAAGATGAACCTTTTCTTGCTTGTTTGGCAGCTATGGTATTTTTCTTCTTGGTAATTCTTGGTGTTCAGGAACGAGTCTAACTTCAGTTTTTCAGGTACCTAACAAATTATTTTCTCAGTGGGGTCTCTCTTTTCCTCATCCATTAGCCACCTATTTTCTCAAAACATGGGAAATTTACATCTATCTGCAACATCACTACCCCAGGGTCGGGTCCAGCTTCTTCAAAGGCAGTGATGAGTAAGCATGGTACTTCCCAGAGGCATGAGACAGAACAGACCATGGGTCAGGTGGGTGTAGCACATCACGGAGCAGCTGCACCTTTGAATCTCAGTGGGGGCTTGGCAGGATGGGAACAGTGAGCAGAGTGGATAGCAAGAGAGGACAACAGCAGAAAGCGTAATCAATGCAACTGATTTGGTTAGGTGGAGTGCAAAGATAGGGCAGTTGCATCTGTCACTTCTTAAGTTTGAAATATTTTTACATATTTAAGTCAGAAGATGCTGCAATACTTGTTACTGACTTTGACTGACTCTTCTATTATAATACCTTTCTACTTTAGGAATATTTTGCATTACTAGAAGTAGAGGTTTATCTGCTTGCTATGTTACTATCATGCAGTGAAACTCTATACCTGCACGAGCTTATAACTGAGCAGTGTCTACAACTCAAAAGCTAGATTGTCAATTTATTGTCGTACACCAGTAATATTTTATCATATTTATGGTAAGAGAATTGATGTTAGGATATAAAAGCTTTATCATCCTATCATTGATTTAAATTATCCTGAAACTAGTGCTTGAAAGTCCATTATTCTTCAACTCCCTAGTCACAGACTATGACAGAGACCTGTCTACAATATCAGTACATCAGTTGATAGTGTTCAATGGCAGTTTTGAAAAACAACAACAACAAATCAAACTTTCAGGGGCTGTGACTGGACCAACTTCTCATGTGTAGTTCACTGCTAACGGAGATCTGTTAGAGGAACAGCTTGCAGAAATCTATGCTCTATCTACACAACCAGTTTTCTGCCTTGTGAAATAAACCCACCATTTTTAATTAATCTACCTGCAACTCCCCTGAGCCATAGCTTCACATTAAAGTTAGAAATAATGTGCTTGTTTTCTTTCAACTTAAAATACAAAAAGCACTCATACTGCCTCAGAAGTTACATGATAGACTCACCTTGTCAATTTTCCCACATGAAATATCTTTTCAAGGCATGTTAACCCATGAGAAATAAGTATTTCTTTTTAATTTGCATATTTGTACTGTTATTCTATTTTATGTTTCTACAGAATTTTATTTTAGGGAATGCATAGCATATTGTGTTTGTTGACCTAATGAACATATGTGCATTAACATCAATCAAACTTCTTTTTTTGAATTATTTTCAAGGTTCAGCTCCGTAACTTTGGTAATCATATCTGGAAAATACTGGAACATGGAAATCATTGAACTGACACCATTCTGTACTCTTTACACTGTTATGCAAAATATGAATAGTGAGGATGTTGGACACAGTACCTTATAATAAAGGTCCTCAGCTGGCTAAAAAAGAGATTATTGCATTTGAAGAGTTAATCTAGTCTTCCTTAGCCTAATCCGGAACAGTATTTTTAGCTTTCCCATAAAATATTGTGCCACTTTAATGCATCACAGGTGAAACAGAATTTGCCAGTTCTATTTTAAACACACCATCTGTGACAGTTCTGTTGTGAATGTTGGCAGTATACTGACACCACATTGATAAAATGAATGAGATTTGTCACATGGAGAAGTCCCAGGTTCCTGTTCCAACTAATATATACATATAAAAACATATATATATGTAAATTGGCTCTTAGTCACTATTTTTTTCCTTTGTGAAGGTGACTGATACTATTAATAACAATGTTGTAGCCTGCACTAGTATTTTAACACCTGTTTAAACTCTTCTGATCTCGTCAGAAATTAATGGAAGAGATCTTTGCTGAGCAATGATTCTTGGCATGGTGGAGTAAAAAAGCTATGTTCCTTTCCTGACTCTTGTGTTGTCAGCGGCAAAAACTCAGTGGGGTTAGGTTTTTATTACACTAAACTGCTGGTCCCCTGGAAAGTTGAAACAAGCAAATTTTAGAGATGAAGAAGTCTGCCTTAGAATGTCTGCCATAGAAACCTGTGCATGAATGTCATGTGAGAAAGCAAGGTGCCTTCTAAATGTCAGGTTTTTGTCATCCAATCCCTTACATTACCTGTACAATATTTTTAATTCTGATAACTAATGCAGCTCAGAATTAAATGAATATACAGCTCTTCTTGCCACTTTACTAATATAACTAATTATGTTAAGGCTAAAATATAGCTTCACTTAGAAGTGTGTAAGTAAGCAGGTTGTCCAAACGTTTTTGAATGTCAGTGTACCTTACAAGCTTACTATTTTTCAGAAATTAAATGTTTCTTTTCTTCTTGCTTAGATTCCTTAGAGAAAGGACATTTCTCAGCATTCATGAAAACCAGACTAAACTTAAGATCCCAAATATAGTGCTATTAACTTTTTTTTAGCAGTTAGCTATATAACCAAGTAGTACGGTATATGACCATCATTAGCTCTATCACAGTAGTCTCATGCTCTTTCTAGAAAAGCTCTCTTCATAGTTCATAGATGGCTTTTACAGTTCTCTGGTATTTTAAAGCAGAGGAGGACTCCAGGACAAAGCTCGTGTGTGAAATAGTGGGGTTGGAGAAGCAGTTTAAAAATGCATGGCAAAAAGTTTATTCAGGTCATAGAATCACAGAATCATTTAGTGTGGAAAAGAACTTTAAGAACACTGAGTCCAACTGCTAACCCAGCATGGCCAAGTCCACCACTAAATCATGTCCTTAAGTGTCTACACATCTTTTAAATACCTCCAGGGATGGAGACTCCACCACTTGCCTGGGCGGCCTGTTCCAGTGCTTGATAACCAAGCTGTGTGGTGCAGTTGACATGCTGAAGGGAAAGCATGCCATCCAGAGGGACCTTGAGAGGCTTGAAAGGTGGGCTGGTGCAAACCTCATGGATTTCAAGAAGGCTAAGTGCTGCAAGGTCCTGCATCTGGGTCAGGACAATGACAAGAACAAATGGAGGCTGGCCCAAAATTTGATTGAAAGCAGCCCAGAGGAGAAAGACTTGGGCCTTTTGGTTGATGAGAAGCTCAAAATGACCTGGCAGTCTGTGCTTGCAGCCTAGAAAGACAGACGAATGCTGGGCTGCATCAAATTGAGTGTGACCAGCAGGTCCAGGGAGGTGATTTTCCCCCTCTACTCTGCTCTTGTGAAACCCCTCCTGCAGGACTGCATTCAGCTCTGGGGTCCTCAAGTCATGGATCTGTTGGAGTGGGTCCAGAGAAGAGCCACAAAAATGATCAGAGGGCTGGAACACCTTTCCTATGAAGAAAGGCTGAGAGAGTTGGGGTTGTTCAGCCAGGAGAAGAGAAGACTCCAGGAAGACCTTAGAGCAGCCTTCCAGTATGTAAAGGGGCCCTACAAGAAATCTGGAGAGAGACTTTTTACAAGGGCCTGTAGGGACAGGACAAAAGGGAATGGCTTTAAGCTGACAGAGGGGAGATTCTTAAGACATCAGGAAAGAATTCTTTACTATGAGGTTGGTGAGCAGGTTGCTCTGAGAAGTTGTGGATACCCCATCCCTGCAACTGTTCCAGGCCAGGTTGGACAGGGCTTTGAGCAACCTGGTCAAGGGTGAGGTGTCCCTGCCTGTGGCAGGGGAGTTGGATCTAGATGATCTTTAAAGTCCTTTCCAACCCTAACCATTCTATGATTTTATGATTCTATGATCTTGATGTTAGATCTGCACTAACTTTTAACTGATTAAATGTATTGACTTTTAAAACATGTTTGTGCTAGGCCACTCTTTTTTTTTCATGCATTGTAGAACAGTCTATCTGTAAACCTATATAACTGTATTTACAATAAATATAATCTATCTTATAACTTCTCGTACTGGATGTAGGTGGCAAGGTTTTGGTAATGGTGGGAGCTGTAAGAGTGGCCTCTGTGAGCAGAAACCAGTACTTGTCCGTGTCAGACACAGGTTGTTCCAGACAGCTCCAAAATGGACTCAATGCAGGACACAGCTGAGATTCTCAGAGGAGTCTGTGGTGTTTCCTGCAGAATATATTTTAAAAATGGTAAAAAATATTGCTCAGCAGTGAAGTAGGGAAAAGTGTGAGAAACAAACCTGTAAAAAACAAAGTTGGAGAAGGAGGAGGAGGTGCTCCAGGCGCTGGAGCAAAGATTCCCCTGCTGCCCATGAAAGACATCACAGCGCAGCAGATATCCACACTACAGCCTGTGGGAAACACATACAGGAGCAGGTGGGTATTCCCTGAAGGAAGCTGAGAGCCTGGGAGATCCCATGTTGGATTAGAGAAGAACTTTACCATGAAGGGTTGCAGCCCATGGAGATGGTACACACTGGAGTAGAGAAAAAGTCTGAGGAGAAAGAAGCAGCTGAGAGGAACTGTTATGGGCTGACTGTTGCCCCCAACAACCCCTCTGTGCTGATCAAAGGAAAGGGAGAAATAATGTGCTGTTTTAACTTGCCTTTATTTCTCACCATCAAACTGTTTTTAGCTGGTAGTGAATTAAATTAATTTTCCACATTTTTTGCCCATGATGGTAATTTGTAAGTGACCTCACTATCTTTACCTCAACCCATGAGCTTTTCCATTTTGTTTCTCCATAACTCCTGATGAAGATAGGGGTGAGAGTGGCAAGAGTACACATCTGGCAACCTGCCAAGGTCAACCTACCACAGTTACAAAATATATTAAGCAGGCATCTCTTAAAAGCCATACAGAGTATTTAAAATCCAAATGTCAATACTTTTCAAAGAAATATTATCTTAAAAAGGTATTTTTCTTCATTAAATTTATGCAGTGGCAGAACATTTCTCTGCTTTATCATTCTTGAAAGGTTTCTAGAGAAATTCACCAAAAAATGTAATGCTGTTGAACCCAGTCTTTCATCTGAACAGCACTAATTTCATTCATTCTTTATTTTCTAAAGCTTTCCCAGTGAGTCTATGGGTGCTGGCAGTAGCTCAGTGTGGATATGACAGGTAGGTGGGAGTCACAGGATGTGCTTACCCAGCTGAGCAGTCTCCTATGGACTGTAGTGTGTGTTCACCATGACGTGAGTGTCACTATAATCCAATGTCACCTGTGTGAACTTAAATAACCATCCACCCCTTTAGATCTTCTTTAGTTAATCCATATTTATACTACTTTTATAGACTGATTTGGGGCCAGAGGTTATCTTAAATCTCTCCCATTCCTGTCTAAAGTGACATACATGGGAAATCTTTACCTACAATCCTTTCGAGGAGTAGTCCATTGAAACAATTAGGGGGTGCTGAGAATGCCTTTAAAATAATGCCTAACAAGAAGGTGGCAGAACTGCCTTTTATGAACAGCAGTCTTTCTTCAGTCCTTGGTCTTTGTTTGGTGCAGATGTGAATATCCAGAACGTCTAACACAAGAAAAGACATCCCAAAGCAGCATCTGGAATATCTTCAGCATTGAAGCTAAAGGTGAACAGATGCCACCTAAGAAGACAGTGGTAATGTGCTTCCTGGAAAACAGCTGCAGTCACTCCACACCTGCATTTAGAGGCAGCCTATATTAATGGGAAATTTCTGTAAAGCTTAGCAGAGAACACGAATCTCTCCTGAGGCTTTTAATACTCTATATATTTTTATAATAAAGACTTACATGCCCAGAATTTTTGAAAGAATATAATCCTCTATGTAAGGGAAATGGTATCTCAGAAAATTTATACTTTTTCACCCTTGTTAAATTCTGTGGGCTTTGCCATCAAGTTATCTGATCTATGAGCCGGAGCTCTGTATTGAGGTAATAAATGGAAAAATAAACTTAGAATATCTTCAGCTACTAGCCATATATTCAGATACATATGTATATAAAATTCATGTTTTTGATATTATAGCAGCACCAGTAGTTCTGATAGTCTTGACAGTTTGTATCTCTTACAAGAAATAGTAACTTTCAGTTGTGAAGAAGAAACCAGTACCTGCATAGCATATCAGCAGCACTGTGATGGCTCACTATGCAGTTTGAAAAAGCTTCAGCTTTCCCATTTCATCAAGTTGCTTCCACCAGTTGATCAGCACCACTTTCACCTTCTCAGAATTGAATTTTTTAAAATCTATATTCTGTCAGGAGTTCCAGTGATGGAAAAAATTGCTGAATGCATCTTGTTTGTGTTTGTTCTAGGAGATGGATCACTGTGAGTGATTACAAAGTGGAAAGTGTAAACAAGAGTTCTACATTGTCTACGAAAAAGATATCTTCTTATCTCTATCAGTTACAGAGGAAATTATGAAGAAACCAGAAAAATAAAAAGTAGATTTTATTTTCAAAGGTTTCCAATGTAATTTTGTGGGGATAAAATACTATAGAACAATGCAGCATCTATGAATACTTTATTTGCCATTCTGGAGCAGAGATGCCAAACAAAAAGTTAAAAATCTTTCTTGAGTTATTTTGGGTTTTTTGAAGCCAAATTCTTCCAAAATTTTTGACAGTTCTTTTTCTTTTCCTTGCTGATGGTGATATACATGATACGGATGTTCTATTATTTGTTTAAATTCAACCCTTCTGCTTTACTATTCTCCTAATAAGGAGAAAAATAGAGAGTGAGTTTAAAAACTCTTATTTCCCCTGAGAGCTTTATTTCCTGGGATTTTTGCTTTCTTTGACAAAATGCATTATTTTTTTCTCTGATTAAATGTTTTATTATTTTGCTGACTGTTAAAAGTATGCCTTCATAGTACAAATGTGTGCATTCACATTACCACTTCTGCACTTATTTTATAGTCCACAGGTGTCCTTAAGCAGGGAAAGTGGACTCAGTGACCTTGAAAGGTCACTACAGTCCTAGGTTTTTAATTTTGTTACTTCCAGTTCTGAAAAACAAAACGAAAATAGAGATAATGTAACTGCTTTTTTTTCCATTTTTGTTTTTTTTTTTTCTTTTTTCTTTTTGTTTGGGTTTTTTTGGTTTTGTTTTTTTTGTGGGTTTGTTGTGTTTGTTTTTTTTTTTTGTTTGTTT
Organism: Nestor notabilis; assembly: GCF_000696875.1. Lineage (NCBI taxonomy): Eukaryota > Metazoa > Chordata > Aves > Psittaciformes > Psittacidae > Nestor > Nestor notabilis. The sequence goes on along the minus strand of NW_009912489.1, from coordinate 29,387 downwards.
GTTTGTTTTTGTTTTCTTTTGTTGAAAGTGGAGACTGGCACAGACAGGTAGAGGAAAGAATCAGAAATGTCAACAGACTGACCTGAGGAGCCAGCAGAGGAGGGGTGGGATTGGGAATGTCCCTGCACAGTGGCAGTGGAAGAGCAAGGACTGAAGCAGCAGAAGCATAGCACCAGCAGATCATTAGGAAGGCAGGCAGATGGTGAGGATCAGCACGAGTTGAAAGGGCCTTGTGCTATCAGTCTCTGGCTATGCTGCAGTGTTGACCAACAACTGCAATCACTCACACATCCAAGGTACTTGCAAGCAGCTGAGTTAATTCGCCTTAACATGGTACCTGGACTCAGAGATTCCTCATACAAATACAGGATGATTGTGGTATGCTAAGAAATACAGCTGAAAAATAACCTTCTGTGTTAGAACACTTTATTGTCTTATCAGCATTCAGCACCATAGCATGAGCTCAGAGTAAATGAAAACCAGAGGAACAAAGAGGTTTAGAAGAGTAGATAAAAGGAGAGCAATGAAAGTAAAAGCATGGCAACTAATATGCTCAGGGCAAGGTAGAGGGCAGTGGAAAAGCCTGAAGCTCTGTACTCATGGGATCTTCCTTCCAGTGCTGCATATGTTACAGATGAGCATATAATATGGAGATCAATTTTTTATTGATAGTGGATGAACACTTTCTTTCTTTGTCTCTGATATCTGAAATGACATAATCATGCTGTAATAGGTGCAACACAGCTTTCTTGAAAATTTATGCTTCTTCCCTGTTTAAAATATTTTTGGAAATGGGGTGTCATAATATAACTGGAACTCAGTTACATATATGGACATAACTGAGTAACTGGCCAAGAAATTACAGTATTGAAAAATGTGTACTTAAGTGTGATAACTGTCACTCACAAATCTGACTAACGGAACATAAGGATCTCCCTTATCTGAACTTTAGCAGAAGCATGCAGAGAAGAGGAAACTACTATATAAATGAATGGTGGTTTCTGGAAAAGGTTTTGTGTGCCATATTTTATGGGAAGGAAAAGCTCACATTTAAAGACTTTTTTTACATATTTTAACTGACTTCGATAGTTAAATAGATTGGGTTTCTATACAAGTAGAAGCTAAGGAAAACCACTTGCCTTTCATAGGTCAAAAGCTTCTGTATTAGACTCTATAACGTGCCTGAGAACTTGATCAGAGGTTTAGTTTGAGACTGGTTTTCTACTCTGAACTGACTTAGCAGCTCTCAGTATCTGGCTTTTTACTATGTTTGTCTCAAAAAAAAAACCCCACAGAGGGTAGTTCTAAACTTTTTTCCTTTTTTTTTCTTCCCTTTAAAATCTCAAGCATTGATTTTTCTCTCTTGAGTCTTTATAGACTTAATGATTTCCGACAGTGTCGACATTGAAACTTTCAAAAATTTAGACTTGTATGTTCCTCAGGAGACAACCTGGCACCTCTGAAAATGTTGGCTAGGTCCATATAGCTGATACTCTTCCCTGCCAAAACAGAGTGCCTTGCAAATATTTTCTTCTGGGCTGGTCCTTAGATTGGGTTATCTCCAATAACCAGGGACTCCAATAACAACCAGGATTGCCTTCATGAGTGCAAACTGGTACAGACCAAAACTCTTACAGGAAACAGAAAAATCATTAAACAGCATGGACGATCATTTACCATTGTAAAAAACTAAGGCATAATCTTCCGTTGATTAATGTAAGTATATTTTTTGGGACCAGGAGTGAACAATCCCATCCAGCCTTGCCATCCTCTCCATCTCCCCATCACAGAATGTGCTGTTGCTGCTTTATCCTTTTAGAAGAACCAAAATATTTAGGTTCAGCTTCTACTACTGTGAGTATTGCACTTTTCCTGGGAAAAGAAGAGAGAAGGGAAATAATGTCTTCATATTTCAAATCACAACTAAACTAGAATAAAATTCACGGGACAAAGAAAAGGCATGGCTTTAGCATGAGGCCTTTTTCAGTGCAAAACTGGAAAAACCTACTACAATGAACAAAAGGGTCAGACCTTCTTAAATTAAGATCGCTAAAACAGTTTATAGCACAGATTAACCAAAAATCTAATTCTTTGGTTAATATAATAATATTGCATTCCCTCATGGGTCAGTATTGGGACTGGCACTCTTCAACATTTTTGTCAGTGACACGGACAGTGGAATTGAGTGCACCCTCAGCAAGTTTAATGACAACACCAGATGTGTGGTGTAGTCAACATGCTGGAGGGAGGGGATGTCATCCAGAGAGACTTTGACAGGCTTGAGAGGTGTGCCAGGGCAAACCTCATGAATTTCAAGGCCTAGTGCAAGGTCCTGCAGCTGGGTCAGGACAATGCCAAGCATGCACAGAGGCTGGGAAAAAAATTTATTGAAAGCAGGCCAGAGGAGAAAGACTTGAGGGGGTTTAGTTGATGAGAAGCTCAATAGGACCTGGCTGTGTGTAATTCCAGCCCAGAAAGCCAACCCTATATGGGGCTACATCAATAGAAGATTGATCAGCAAGTCAAGGGAGGTGATCTACCCCTTCTACACTGCTCTTATGAGACCCCACCTGTAGTACTACGTTCAGCTCTGCATCCCTCAACATCAGAAGGATATGAGCCTGTTGGAGAGAGTCCAGAGGAGGGTCATAAAAAGGTCTAAAGGCTGGAGCACCTCTCCTATGAGAGGGCTTGTTCGACTTGGAAAATAAAAGGCTCAGGTGAGACCTTATTGAAGCCTTCCAGTACCTAAAGAGGACCTACAACAAAGCTGGAGAGGAACTTCTTGTAAGAGCAAGTAGTAATAGGACGAGGGGTAATGGCTTTAAACTGAAAAAGGGTAGATTTAGATTAGATATATCTCAATGGATAAGATAAAGTGAATGATGACATTTCTATCCATCAAAAATATGTGTTCCATTCTTACTTATCTAAAAGCTGGCAGAATATTTGTGTAATATCAAGCAGGCTAATAAATAAAACTTTGGAGATCAAGAGTAAATTAAATAAATACATAAAATGACTATGCTTCATTGTTCCTGTGATTGAATTTTCCCATTTGAAATGTCAGGACATTAAACCCTTTTCTTTATTTAGAATGTGCATGACAATTAAATTTGTACTGTGTTGTAGAATCAAAACCCATCACTGTTCCATTGCTCGAAGTTGTATTGGAACTTCCTTTCTGGTTTAATGAACTGTCATCTTGAAAGCCTCAGCCCCACTTTTCGCAGAAAAGTAGTAAACATTACTGTATGGTTCTTTGCTGCCAACAAAGAATGTGCATAGACACATATTATACCTATGTTTATGTCCCTGAATATCCTAAAAATTACAGTTGAAAAGCATTTAAAACTGTATCTTTGAATATCAGCAAAAAACATTCTGAATTAATTCTGTGAAGAAAAGCAATTTGTTTTAATAATACACCTTACATATTACTGAAAGTTATATGATAGGTCCATCACCATATATAGCTCTAATTTAAATTGGTATTAATTGTAAAGAAAGCATAATCTCATTTAAATTCAACTGAAAGCAGTATCTTCATTTCTGAAGCTTTTTGTGTGAGACACCCTTATATATGTATCGTTTTATCATTTCAGTTATTGCCATATATTTATTTCATTGCCTGATGACAAACCACCATGTAATAATGACTTTTACAGACTGATCTGACCTACTATACAACATCAAGAATATGCTAGACAAGATTAAACAGTTGATTTTTCTAATTTAGTGAGTGGTTGCATTTATTGCTTTGCAGCTATTGTGATGCTTATGTTTTAAGTCAGCTGTAACAGAACTGTTTTCAGTGGAGTTGCGATAAGGGAGAAACCTTTTTTTTTTAGTGTCTTGCTTCCTGAGAAAAGGATATTATATGCTGAATAATATCCAGTAACTGAACCAAACTACCAGAGCAGTCATTCTTTCATTCTTTGAAATTTCTATTGAGTCACTGGAAAACATAACCATCTATACCCTGTGTTTGTGTTTGTTGCTTCATAGAAAGCTATTTTTCACAAAGAAAAAAATTACATCTAATTGCAATGCTCCTGCAGGGTGAAAAGATTATTTTTTCCATTGACATAAACTATTTTTTTAGACTACATATTTTGTGTAAATGGATCTTGCCTAAATCACAGTTAGAAAAGGATCTTGCCTTCATCACAAAAAAAATATTTTTGTGTCTGCTTTTTCAGGTGATTTCCCTTCCATTTTCATATGTTAAATGATCCTGGAAAAGTTCATTATTTCAATTAGTACTTGTTTAGAGTAGTGTTTGTTGAAGTTTGCTAATTAAATAGTATTTTGCTTTAAATAATAATTTTAAAGCTAAAATTGTGAGAAATAGTTCTAAATGTCAGCCAAATGGGCTTATATATATATTTAAGCTCATGACCTTAAATTAAGTCATTCCATTAACAGTTTTTGCTGTATTTCATGTTGCTTCATATAATTGCATACCTTCAGTGTGGAAAAGAAGTACCTGAAACAACATGGGGCCATTTTCTATTATTTTCACCTTGTTTATTTTGAAGCTATCTTTAAAAAAGCTCATTTGCTCTGCATATATTTATCACTATTTAAAAATCCAAAATTCATAGAGCGAAAATTCTGAAGAATTAGCTATTACAACTCTATGATGATGGCATATATTCTTTTCCAGATAGCAAATTTAATTTTTGAGTTTCAGGCCATATTGGGTCACAATTGGGATGCAAATTACTTGTTTTTCATGTATGCAGCCACAGATTTTTTGACACTTTATTACATTTTCTATACAATTAATATATTTCTTATCTTTTATATATCTGTATTCATGAAAAAAATTAGAACTAAAGTATATGTACTTTCTGTCATTAATAATCTTTATTTAGTGCTCCAGTTAAAGTCCTGATTTCAATCTCATAAACATAATCACTTCATACCTATGAATTAATTCCCGTGTTTTTTTTCTAAGTTGAGGCACAATTGAGTCCACTGTCCTTGGTGTTTCTCACTTTCCATTCCATATATCCTTGAAAGATTTCCTTCCTCCTGTGCAAAACCCCCATCCAGCTGCTCTGTCACTCCTTTTGTCTACAGAGCAAGAGGAGAAAGTAAGATGAAAAAGCTCCCAGGTTGAGATAAGGACAGAGATGTGGCTTAACAATTACTATCACTGGTAAAACAAGTATGATTTAGGGAAACTAATTTTATTTATTCCCAATTAAAAATGGAGTAGGATAGTGACAGAGACAAAATTAAAAACATTTTCCTTCCCCACTATTCTCCCCAGCATAAAATGTAAACCCAATACACTTCCGTATTCAGCCTTTCTTTTCTAACTAAATAATGAAAATACTTCTCTTAACCTTCTTAGATATTTTAGTATGATATTATATCTGACCATTTTTCTCCATAGCTGGTTAACAGTTTACTAAACTGATTTTTTGTTTTGGAGTAGTTATTGAAGTACTTGCATTTTTATTATAAATATAAAAAGTCACAGGGTTGTCCTTTTGTCGGGATCTAGATATTCTGCAGACTGGGGAATTTCATGATCATCAGGCTGTAATGACATATTTTCCTAGCCTCTGGCTATTTAATAATTCATTTAAAGGTTTCCTGGTTTCAGCAGTGGAGGTTTATGTGCAAGAATAACCTGTAACATGGATTTTAGGTCCCCCAAGAAAGTATATTCTTTGATCTTCTTTCCAATTACTTTCTTATTACAGTTTACTTGAATGAATTCTGGAAAAGTTTAAGCCTAATTGTCCCTATGGAGCATGAACATAGTTAGTGCTTTCTGTTTAACCATTGAAATACTCAATCACAAGGCTTTCTGGCTCTTGGACAGCTCATGTACTCTATTTCTTCTCTTCTGTTCCAGCCCACTAGACAATAACTCTGTTTAATAAATGGGTGCCATATGAGGTCTTCCTTAACCTGTTTTTCAGCATTTATTGAAACTTCATACTAAATATAGCCAGGTGGTAATAATGCACAAAATTAGAGTACATAGAAAATACAACTCAATGTATAATGGTGAAAGTAATACACTGATATATTGTGATACATAATTAAAATGATGGATAATTTCTACTATGTACATTTTATGAGTTGTGGGCACATTAAGCACAGGTGTGTAACATTTAATTAGGTTTTCTCATTTTTCCAAGCAAGCAGGTGGCATGTTTGCATATTCACATATGCTTTCACACTGTTATATCTCTCAGAAGCTAAAGAAAATGTGCTCTCTCTCTCACACTGTTTCTCACATTCTCACTACTACTAAACCATATTGTTGCTGCACACAGAATTTTGCACTAAACCATATTGCTGCACGCAGAATTTCTCTTTAAAGAAAGGGCAAAGTGGAGTAAAACCATGACTGTAAAACAGTGGTGATACTTCCTAATGTTCCTCTCTGAGAAAGTTAGGTACCATGGTGTTGAGAATGGTATAAATAATTATATATAAAGTATGTGTGTTGTGTCAGTGCTGAGATGTTCACTGAGGTGTACTGTATATAATATTTAACTAACAGTTTTCAGATGTGGGTGACTGCATGTTTCTTCCTCTCTCCAGTGAGCCAGGGGTTAAATCTGCCTAGACAGATAGACCACTAAAACTATTGCCAGTGTTGCAACATTCTTTGTGTCTTTGATAATGCTTATACCATCAGGCACCAATATGTATTGATGTTTTTGTGTGTAAATGTGTGTATCAAGATTTAGGTTGTGTTTGAACAGAAGTACAGTAAAAATTAGGTATGTATCTAATTTATTGTTACTTAAACATGTCAGTCTTTCTAAGTGAAGGAGTTAGATAAAACATTATTTGCTGTCTATCAAGAAAACAAATCTCTCCTAGAGGTGAAAATAGCAGCACAAATCAAAAAGGAGGGTGAGGATTATGAATATAAACTTCTAGACTCTAACTTTTCCTACTTCAGGCACCTATTTCCTATTTTGTGTGCAAGCCTCAGATTCCATTGAAAATCCTGGTCCTGCTATTTTATGGAATTTACATTTTAAGCCTGAGGTGATATTGGTGGCAAACCTGTGGCAAGCTTTAAAAATGTTTGCAACATTTTGAACATTGCTGTCACAGCTGTCTAATCTAATTAGACGTTAAATTCTTCAGGGCAAAGACTGCACTTAACCATGCACCCAATAGAATGGGATTTCCAATCTTGGCTTGGGTTCACAGACAATGCTATAATAAAAATGATTAAGAGGGGTAGAAGGTTTAAATAATACTGATGACATGGCTTTGATGACCTCCCCAGGGAGATTATTCATCATGGTCTAATGAGATCATTAGGAGGAAAAGTTTTCTGCTTCAGTATACAGCCAACATAATCCTGGCTGAATCAATGCAAAGTCCAAGTGGCTGTAAACTATAATGGTTCTACTGCGGTGACTGTGGGGTAGGAAGATTCATAAAGGAAGCTGGATCTTTGTGACTTAAGTAAATTTTCCAGTTAACTGAAGAACAAAAGAAGGACAGATGTGGAGATGGGGTATGTTAAATAGATCAATAAATAAAGATCAGGCCCTAAACCTTGGAAAAAACCCAGACCTTACAAAAGTATATTTGAGATTGTAGTAATACTCTGTCATGCATAATTTTGACTTCTGACCTGAATAGGTCACTCAAGCTGATAACCACCATCTAAGAGATACATTTCCCGCAAAACTGCTATGAAAATCTTCCCGGCAGTGTTCATTGTTGAGTGAGTGATACAGTGAGTCAGTATTGAACCTTGGTTCAGGGAGAGGAAGTTACAGAGCTGATACAGGCAACTTCATACATATAAAATTATAAAAATAATGTCCTATTGGTCTCTTATGCTCATTGAAAATGTCTATTACTAAGAAGATGATTGTATACTTTGCCCAAAGCAAAGTTTGGGTTTTTTTATTCACAATTTACACTGCTGTTTTCATTAATATGGTTGACAGCACTGTCTTACTCTGTTCAATTATAGCTATATTTTATCACAGATAAAATGACTAGGTTTCAATGGGGCCAAAGTGGTCATACATGAAGCATTATTCTTCTGCTTTACCAGGTATTAACAATTCTCATATATTTTTTTTTTCTCCACAAAGGTTTAACAAAATGTAAAGTTCAGTGTTAGGGATATCAAGTTTCATTTTAATGGGAATCAGAACCAGTGGATTGAAGTCTTTGGTATGAATGTAATTTTTTTTTTTTTTAATGGGAATTCTCTTTGAGTAATGCCTGAGTGATGACTGTGGATCTGGGCCTGATGCTTATCTAAAACAAACAAAAAAATCAAGATAATATACAATGGCAGTTAAATAACAAGATAGAAAATAAAATTATTAATTTCATGTGTTAGACTGTGAATATTAAGTTTAATTACTTCAATTTTCCTTCTAATCCTAAGATTGTAGAGATAGACATATTAAATCTGCCTAGATTGGGAGGTATTGTCTTTTTTCAATTTGGATGTCTTTAAACGTAATTATGAAAACCAATCTGAGAGATTTGAAAGCAAGAAATCACAGAAAAAGACATTCTTGTTTTATGGAAAAAATATTACATACATTAAAAGTACATAGTATTCAGAATTACTTCTGTTTTCTTTCAGTGGTATAACTTGACTCCTAAAAGGAACTAAAGTTCACAGGACTGATTTGGTAACATGTGAAGTGTTACCTTTTCACACACAGAACAATAGCTACTTGCAGTCATAATGACCTTTCTTTTAGAAACGAAAATTCAGGCAATGCTACAGCAATCTCTCTTGTCTTTTCTGCAAAGTTGAATCTAATGCGTGCCTAGCTGGTGGTCTGTGCTCCATGGTAGAATCATCTCTGCTTAATAGGCAGGGGGGTTGATATGAACAGAAGTTGGACATAAAAGAAAAAGGACAGTATCTATAGGAATTATTATTTGATTGTCATTGAATAAACCATAAAACAAAACCTCATAAATATACCTGGATCTTTTGGGTTCAAGAACTGTGATAATAATTTTACATGAATGTTGAGATTGTGTAAAAACTTTCTGAATATAGTCATAGTTCTTTTCAGAGGTGAAAATGGGACCATTTCACACAGATGGAGGAATAGCCAAAGAAGCCCAGTAAAATAAAGATTTTTAGGTTAGGTCTTCCATACCAGATATAACTTAGTCTTGATCATTTTTATATTGAAGTTCAAGATTTTAATTTCTGGTATTGAGAAAGTAACTACAAAGACATAGTAATTTCTTTTGTATATTTGAATTGGGTTTCATTAATAGATTTTGACTATATTTTCTATGTTGTTTATATGAAGGCTTTTCACATAATGGAATCATAGAATCATAGAATGGTTAGGGTTGAAAAGGACCTGAAAATCATCTAGTTCCAACCCCCCTGCCATGGGCAGGGACACCTCACACTAAACCATGTCACCCAAGTATCTGTCCAACCTGGCATTGAACACTGCCAAGGATGGAGAATTTACTGCTTCTTTGGGCAACTCATTCCAGTGCTTCACCATCCTCACAGTAAAGAACTTCTTCCTTATATCTAACCTGAACTTCCCTTGTTTTAGTTGGCTTTCCGGGCTGCAAGCACACGCTGCTAGCTTATGTTCAGTTTCTCAGCAACCACCACCCCCAAGCCCTTCTCCATAGGCAAATCAATTCTCCACCCTGAATCAATTCTCCACCCGGCCTATAGCTGTAGTGGGATTGCCCTGACCCAGGTGTAGGACCTTGCACTTTGCATTGTTGAACTTCATGAGGTTGGCATTGGCCCACCTCACAAGCATGTCCAGGTCCCCTCTGGATGGCATCCCTTCCCTCCAGCGTATCAACCGAGCCACACAGCTTGGTGTGACTGGGAAACTTGCTGAGTGCACACTCAATCCCATTGTTCACATCGCTGATAAAGATGTTGAACAGGATCGGTCCCAACATGACCCCTGATGGGCACCACTTGTTACTGATTTCGAACTGGACATCAAGCCATTGACCACAACTTTTTGCATGTGGCCATCCATCCAATTCTTTATCCATCAAGTGGTCCATCCAGCAAATTTATGTCTCTCCAGTTAGGAGTGAAGGATGTCATGTGGGACAGTGTTATGTACTTTGCACAAGTCCAGGTTGACAATGTCAACTGCTCTGCCCCTGTCCATCAGTTCCATAGCCCCATCATAGAAGGCCACCAAATTGGTCAGGCAGGATTTCCCCTTATTCAAACCATGCTGGCTGTCACCAACCACCTTGTTGCTTTTTCCATGTGCCTCAGCATGCATTCCAGGAGAATCTGCTCCAAGATTTTGCCAGGCACAGAGGTGAGACTGACTTTCTTAAAAATGGGGGTTATGTTTCTCTTTTTCCAGTCATGGGGAACTTCACCTGACTGCCATGATTTTTCAAATATAATGGACAGTGGCTTAGCAACTTCATTCGCCAGCTCCTTCAGGACCCCCAGATGGATTTCATCAGGTCCCATGGACTTGTGCATGTTCAGGTTCTTAAGGTGGTCTCGATCCTGATCCTCTCCTACAGTGGGCCTAAGGTCTTCATTCTCACAGTCCCTGTGTTTGCCTTCCAAGACTTCCAAGAGCAGTGTGGTCAGAGCACTTGCCGGTGAAGACTGAGGAAAAGAAGTCATTGAGAACCTCAGCCTTTTCCAAATCCAGAGTAGCCAGTTCTCCCAATGGCTTCTGGAGAGGGCCCACATTATCCTTAGGCTTTCTTTTGGTGGCAACACACTTAGAGGAGCCCTTCCTATTGACATTCCTGGCCAGGCTCAATTCTATCTGGTCCTTAGCTTTCCTAACCTGCTCCCTAGCTTCGGGGACAATGTCCCTGTATTCTTGCCAGGCTGCCTGTCCTTGCTTCTACCTTCTGTAAGCTTCTTTTTTCCCTCTAAGTTTCCTCAGCAGCTCCTTATCCATCCATGGAGGTTTCCTGGCCCTCCTGCCGCATTTCCTTCTAGTCGGAATGCAACACTCCTGATCTTGTAGCAGGTGATCCTTGAATATCAACCAGCAGTCTTGGGCCTCCCTGCCTTCTAGGGCTTTATCCCATAGAAGCGTACTAAGCAGGTTCCTGAAGAGACCAAAGTCTGCTCTCTTGAAGTCCAGGGAAGTGCACTTGCTGCATGCTGTTCTCACTGTCCTGAGGATCTTGAACTTGACCATCCCATGACTGCTGCAGCCAAGTCTGCCATGGAGCATCATATTCCCAACGAGCTCCTCCCTGTTGGTGAGCATGAGGTCAAGCATGGCACCTCTCCTTGTCAGCTCCTCTATTAATTGCAAGAGGAAGTTGTCTTCCACACAACAATCTCTCCTATCTGTTCTGCAGAATGTAAATTTTATTCTCTGACCAGTCCTATTCATAAGAAAAATATTTGAGATGGATACGTTAAAGATAAAATTGAAACTAACCCATTTTACTTTTATCAAATTGCTAACTTGTGACAGACATTTCATTTGAAAAATCACATATGTAACAACATAGATTAATCTTAGAAAATATTTTTAGAGGTGCTTGGACATTTTGATTTTATTTTGAAATTGTTGGTTGACAAGGGAAATGGAAAAAAATATTTTTAATCATACAATGCTTTAGTGAGGGATTCCTTGTAGAATATATTATGAGTATGGGTCAGCAGTCTCTCTGAATGGGAATGTCATTAAGGAAGTTAAAGTCAAGTAGTAATATTATTTTTGGGTTAGAGGAGGAAAAAGGAACTGAACACATTGTATGTCATAATTACAAAATCTCAAGAATAAAGACTATTTCAAAGACATTATCAAAGAAGTACATATGCATACTGCTGAACTGATGAAACATCGTATGTTTTCTGTACTCTACCATCTTAGTTTCTATTTCTTTTTTAGTAATGCCATTTTTTCCATGTTTATTTAGGTAATATTTTAACACAAACCTAAAAGAATCTCTATACTTGTGGAATTAAAGGTTGAATGAATCCAATATCCTTTTTCTAACCCTTGACAAAAGCTGAAACCTGGAGTATAATCAGGGCAAGTTTGCAATAATACTCATCATCAGTACTGTCCTTGTTTACAGTCACCTATGCCTCAGAAATGTCTTGTTTCATATGGTTTGGTAGGCTGACCCCAGCCAGCATCTAAGCAACAGATAGACACTTAACTCTCCCCCTGCCAAGTGGAAGGGGGAAAGAACAGGAGGAGAAAAGGAAAGAAAAGTTAGGAGTAATTTAATATATAAAGAATAAAAACAAAAAAAAACGAATTGCGCAAAGTCAATCATTCACCACCTCCTATAACTAGACCAATGCCTAGCTGGTGTCTGTGTAATGGCTAACTCCCAAAAGAAAGCCTCCCTGCTGTTTTTAGTGCTGAGCATGATGTTATATGGCATGAAATATCTGTTTGGTCAGTTCAGGGCAGCCATCCTATTTAGATTAGATATTAAGAAAAAATTCTTTCTAGGACAGAAACAGCTTGCCCAGAGAAGTTGTGGCTGCCCGATGCCCAGCAGTATTGGATGGGGCTTTGAGCAACCTGGTCTCATGGAAGTTGTCCCTGCCCATGGCAGAGGGGTTGGGACTAGATAGTCATTGAGGTCTCTTCCAATCCAAACCATTCTATGATTCTTTTTTAAACTTACTAAAAGTTAATAAAACCACCAAACGTTAATGCCAGTTCATATGACAGAAAGGAATCCTTTGTCTGAACACAACTGACTTTGGTTCCTTCCTCTTGAGTACCCAAGAAATTATATCCACTAAGTAATAGCGTATAATTTGAGATTATTAGGTTTTTTCACCCTGAAGTTCATTTACTTTTTTTTGAATTAAAAGGTGGATACAGTAAGTAAAACACACTCAGACATAAAAGAGCTGTTCATGAACTTGATACAGAAGTTTAACTGCAAATTTTATAAGCCTTTCCAATTTATCATTTAAAGTTTTACAATGGAGTTTACTCCTGACTAAATGGAAAAACTATGTTATGAATTATTTATAACTAAAAAGCTAGTTTAGCCATAAAAACTCAAGATGAAGAAATGTGTTGAGAGTCAAATTCTTCCTTAATATTAAAGTCATAGTTCAGCTAGCTGTTAATTTTCATATTCAGTGATTCTTTCACATTTTTGTAGCAGCATTTTCAGGACAGATTTTTGAGGAATGTTGTTTTGCTGGGGTTCTGAGGGCTCTTAGAAATATACATAATCACACAGTTTCTTTTTCTGTCTCTGTGTCTTACATGACACACAAAAATATAGAGAAATATAATATTAAATGTTTATTCAATTACATCCAAAACAAGCACTATAAATACAAGTAATTCCAGGTGAGTGCTTTGTTTAGAAAAACTTATGTTAAAAAGAAGAGCTAGACAAGCTGGTTGGGCAACTAAGTTACTATGCTGATTATACTGTCTATAGACATATTACAAAACCCTTTAATTAGGATTAAGGCATAATGGTGTATTATCAGATTAAATTGATAGTTAAAACACTATTTTTTTTTTTGCCCTTGGATCTCTTAAGTGAAAAAAGTGACACCACGTTTAGCAATCTCCAAATCTGAAAGAATGACCTAAAAGCTCAAGAAAGGGATCTTAGCCAACAATCACAATCCACTGAGGATTCAATACAGTTGCAAATGTGTGCAGTCATTTATGCATTATACTGTCATGCAAGAAATCCAATGAGTTTTCATATGGCCCAGATTAAATAATGAGTTCATTTTGCCTTAACCTTTAGTGACAGGTTTGTGATTTTACAAGACCATTATCAAATCAGTCTGGGGAAAACCATCTCTAATGTATTCATGTATTACATTTATGCATTTATCTGAAATATCTGTTGTTGACAGTCTATATTAAATGAGAGTAAATATTCAAGTTGTTTATATTTTTAAATAGTACTTGGTCTTAAAAACTTTTACAGTTTATCCATTTTTTTACTATCTTCAGGGAAAGATCATTCCTTAAAGTGATACTACAAAGAAAGCCTTTGGAAAGAAATTGTCTTTGACCGATTTGTATTAAACACCAAGGTGAAGAATTATTTTAGTTTCTTGCACCTATTTCCTTGAATGATCCTTTTAACCACTATCTCTCAGTTTCTCCCTTGTGTTTCTTACAAAGCTGTGAAAAAGATTTTATTGATAGTTTTCACATTCCTCCCTATATGTCTTCCAGCCTCACTTTTTACAGTTTTATTGTTAACTTGTCAGAATCTTTGTTCTTTTGTACATTATTTGGGCATGGCTTCCACTTTTTGAAAAAAAAAAAAAAAAGGTTATCATATTTCTAATCATCTCCTTTATTCTTTTATGCAACTATGCAGGTTTTTACTTTGTCCCTTTATTTTTTTCCTGAAATTCTAATATGGTGTATCTCAAAATATTCTCTCACACTTGAAAACATTTTGCCTATTCTGCTGCTTGCAATTTTGTCTGTATAGCATTCATATATTTAACTAAGTTCCCTTTCTCAATTAAATATGAATGCAGTTATTGCCTGAGGTAGTACTAAGTCATAATTGTCTCACCTTACTCCAAATGTTGACTTGTCTATACACCTCTCCAATTCTAAAACAGATTTAAAATTAAATACAGTACCTACATTTTAAATTCTTTTCAATAAAAGTAGCACAGAGTCAGTTTATTTTATATGTATGAAAAAGCTAAGGTATATGTTGGTTTGGTTTTTTTTTATTAAAGTGATTCAGGAGAGAAGGCAAAGGCAAGAGCGGGAAAGAAAGGGAAGGGAAGGGAAGAGAAGAGAAGGGAACAGAAGGACAGGTGAAGGAGAAAGAAGAAAAGGAGAAGGAAAAGGCCAGCGCTAAAGTTCATTATTTCTTCAAAGTATCTGGTTTTTGTATTTTTAACCACTTTGATATTCCCAAGCATTTATCATTTATTGCCTGTAGCAGACAAACTCATTTTCTCGTTGTCTTTTTCTGCGAAGGTCTTTATCCTAGTAAGAAAAGTCAGGAAAAAATGTCGGAGGAAGCTGCACAGTTCTTTTTTGCCTACATCTACAACTTGCTGAAAGAGCTATAGCTCACCAATGTCCTTGATTAGCATCCCTTGTTCAGGACAGTGAGCTCAGGGACAGATGTGAATCTATGCCTGTCCTTTCCCCATACCACCTCAGCTTTTTCTGTATACTCTTCTTTCTGACAGATCAATAAACAGCAAACCCCATCTTACACAGCTTGTCTCACACTGGACTTCCATTACCTATTCTCACATGTACACTGCCCTTATTCTCAGGAAACATCAGAGAAAATTACTAATGCACAGAAGGTGGCACCCATCCAGTTACTCTGGAGGGAACTGATAGAACCACTACCTGTTAAAAGATCAGCTCTGTGGCAGTTGCTTCAATTCAAGAATATAGTCACAACATGTGGGAAGAATCCTGAATCAGAAATTACTAATTTCAGAGCTATTACTATGAATCATGCTGTCACCTCAATGCAGGAATTGTCATTCTAGTGCTGCTCTCAGCATGCAGAAACAAAGTGGACTGTATTAATTTAGAAAAAAATACCATTTGCAGAGTGTGATTTTCATATATATCGTAGACCAACAGGTGCCACCATTGCACTGTGACAGTCGCAGAAATTCTGAAAGAATAAATAAGACAAACTGCTTTGGTTTATAGTTCAGAAGATGCGTTTTCTGAGGAAAAAGGCAGGTTGTTTTGGGGTTGGGTTTTGTTTTTTTTCTCTCCTTTGAAAAAGCAATTTTAGGGATGTAATTTGGTCACTGGCCTTCTTATTCCTTTTTGTTCCTTTCCCTTCTTTCTTATTCCTCCCCTCTTTGATTCATTCTAGCCAGAA
Source organism: Nestor notabilis (assembly GCF_000696875.1). NCBI lineage: Eukaryota > Metazoa > Chordata > Aves > Psittaciformes > Psittacidae > Nestor > Nestor notabilis. The sequence goes on along the minus strand of NW_009912489.1, from coordinate 13,574 downwards.
TGTTGCAATCTTGACATTTCTTTGTAATTATTAGAAACCTTTGATCACAAGTATCCAAATAAATTAAGCTTTAGTAAACCATGTGGATATGCCTTTGTGTCATGTTACTGCTGAGCAAACACTACCACAGACTGACTTAATTTGATTAATTTCTGATTCCTTTGGTGACCTAAATAGAGCTGCTGTCACAATTCTTTTATTGCATTTTCATATATGGAAGTCACACCAGATATACAGTTGCAATTTACAGGGTACGAAAATTCTACTGAGAACAGGGGTTTTTTTTGTTGTTTTGGTATTCCTTTGTTCCCTAATGAATGGAAGTATGCTTTTTGGATGTATTACTAAGTTCTCCCATATTTGGGTATGTTTCAAAGCCTTTGAGTACTATAGTTTACTATGTAAAAATTGAAGCAAACAACACACTTCACAGTTAGATATTCTGGAACCTAATTACTGATCCATTTAGATCTATGTGTGTATGATCCATTTAGATCTATGTGTGTAAGATCCATTTAGATCATAGTACAATGTAAAGTGTACTATATTAGATGCAATTTATTTTCCTGTTTATAGGCAACTGTGAGATCATGCCACTGAGAAGTGGTAGATATACAAATACTTGCAAAGCCAATTTAGATGGTAATAAGGGAAGTTTCCTATACTGTCCAACTTATTTGTCTATACCCCAATCTTGACTCCAAGATGAGGAGCAAAATCTATATAAGTATCTTTTCAGTTCATATCTTGCTGCTCTGACTTCTAAATGAGTTGGCAATATTGAAGGTTTGTGTGTAATTGAGATGATGTAGAAAATGTGATAAAGTAACTTCATTTTGTAGTGATTATAAAATCATTTGCAAGCAGTAAATCAATACTAGTATATGACTTGGATTACACAAAACAACATAAAGATGAAAGAGTTGCCCTAGTTTCTTCAGTTATTTAGTCTTATCTAATGCATGACTATTTTACTTGTTTTTGTTTTGCTTAATCTTGTAATGTATCACTAATGTATTAGTTAGAATACTTACTCAATCACTTTCCCATTATCTAGACAACTTAATTCTTTTCCATTAAAACCATGAGGTTTTCCATCATTCTTATAAGCCATTGGAGGAGGAAGAAAATCGAACCCATAATGTCCCATGTCCTAGTGAATTGAGTCCATTGTGGTGAGGAGTGCTAGGGGTGACCATAAAAATATACTTCTTTGGCTGAAAGCAGCATAGAACCAGGACTTGCACAGATCAGTGCAGCACATCTGAACTACTATGTATTGTTTATGAAACAGTTTATTAACCAAAGTACACTTGTGCTAACACATATTAAATCTCTGCCATATCCAAAGTAGGCATTCCGTATGTTGTTTTGTTTTGCTTTTTTTTCCAGTAAATTTATGGTAGCTGATGTATTGCTGTATTGCTTTTTCCTACAGACCCTACAGAAGGCTACTTGGAAATATCTGCAACAGTAAATGAAATAAGGTGAGGAAACATGCCATTTGCTCAATTACAAATTGACTTGGTTTTGGCCTTTGTCAACAGCACTCTCCCAGGCAGTACCTAGCTGCAGCCTGTGGGTAACTCAGGAAGAGGGCATTGAACTGGTGACCAAGGTATCCAGTTCCAAAGAGAAGGAAACAATAGGACTTACATCTAAACCAGCATGCATTTGTAGGTTTAGATGAATAGAGATTAATTAATCCCTTAACCTAAACAGACTGATTAAAGATTTATTTTGAGTCTGTATGGTCCAGACTGGAATCTATCCTTCTTGTCCAGTAAAGTTCTTGGTAACCTGAATGTTTATTATACTGATATTCAACATCATAATTCCTGTAAACCTTCCTTGTATTTAACTTCAAGTAAAGTTAAATGGGACCATTCCAAGTATGGATGGTCCCACTGACAACAGAGTATTTGATCACATGGCAAAGTCTTATGGAATGTTAAGTAAACTCAGGCACTTTCATATTAATAGGACATCAGGACACTGAGAGTTGAATGACTGGTATTTGTACACTTATTTTCCAGGTGATCTGGGAGAAACTCTAAACGAATCAGTAAGGATCAAGGCACTGGAATAGGTTGCCCAAGGAAGTTGTGAATGCTCCCTCCCTGGCGGTGTTCAAGGCCAGGTTGGACAGAGCCTTGGGCGACATAGCTTATTGCAAGGTGTCTCTGCCCATGGCAGAGGGGTTGGAAGTAGATGATCTTAAGGTCCTTTCCAACCCTAACTATTCTATGATTCTAGATGCCCAAAGAGTAGCACCCCTCTCTTTCACTGTAATTATAGATGAGATGTTTCTTTGTGTGTGAAAAGCCCTACAGGGATTTTTGCATAAGGATGCATTTAGTAGTTTGGGTTTTTGGTTTTGATTGTTTTTGTTTGCTTTCAAGATCTTTTGGTCAGCTTTGGGAACCGAAAGATTTAGTACTCAGGATAACTCTAATCACAGTCCTTTCGGATAAATACAGATACTTTTTTTCAAATATATTTTGCATTTCAAGTGCAGCAGAAGTTATCATAGAATCATAGAATAGTTAGGGTTGGAAAGGACTTTAAGATCATCTAGTTCCAACCCCACTGCCATGAGCAGGGCAGTAAACTATGTCACCCATGGCTCTGTCCAGCCTGGTCTTGAACACCTCCAGGGTTGGAGCATTCACAGCTTCCTTGGGCAACCTGTTTCAGTGCCTCACCACCCTCACTGTGAAGAACTTCTTCCTTAGATCTAACCTACAGTTCCCCTGTTTAAGTTTAAACCCATTACCCCTTGTCCTACCACTAGAGTCCCTAATGAAGAGTCCCTTCCCAGCATCCTTGTATGCCCCTTTCAGATATTGGAAGGCTGCTATGAGGTCTAAATTTTTCAAAAGAAAAAAATCACCATATGGGCAGGTATTACAATGCTATAGCAAATATACCAGTTGCTAGTAGCTGATAAGAGGTA